>NC_134561.1:32556-95056 GCF_025594145.1 Primulina tabacum | reverse complement strand
AAAGCCACGGCGCTGAAGCACCTCATCAACTGGGAGCCACTGATGCCAAAATCTCCAAAGAAAGAATGACATCGTAGGCCTCAACCAGCTACCCCAACAGGGGCGATTAATGCCAGAGATCGGGGCGCGCAAACGGATCAACTCCCAAGCGGACTTTACAGAAAAAGCACCATCGGAGCTATGAATCCAACGAGCCGAATCCAACTCTCCCAAGAGAATCGGGACCAACACAATCTGCTCCGCAAAAGAAGGAGCAACTACTGAACAAAGGAGGTCAAAATCCCAGGTTCCCTCCGAAAGAAAATGGGAAACCCGGGCACCACGATCTCCACAGACCTCAGTCTGACTGGACAGGGGAACATCCCTGAACCAACAATCATCCCAAAATGAAAGATCTCCATGGCCGACACGCCAACGAATACCACTCTCCGCACGAGGCCTGATCTGGAGCAAACGCCGCCAAGTGGGAGAGATAAAACCACGAGAAGAGACACAAGCTGGGTGCGCCAAGAGGCAATATTTCCTCATCAAAAATTTGGCCCAGAGGGAAGATCCCTGCCTGAACCGAAACCACAGTTTTATGGAGAAGCTATCCACGAGATCTTTCAATCTGCGGAAGCCAAGACCCCCCTCTTCCACGGGGAGGCAAGCCCGAGACCAACGAGCCCAATGCCATTTCTTCTCCAAGGGCCTAGACCCCCAAAGAAAGGCATTAAAGGCTCTCTCAAGTTTCTCCATGACAGCCAACGGAGGCTGAACAACCTGAAACAAATATATGGGCATCGAGAGGAGCACGCTACGAATGAGGGTCATGCGGCTCCCCGGAGAAAGAGTACGAATCTCCCAACCCTCCAGCCGCCTCCTAACAGACTGTAAGAGGGGCTCAAAATGAGAACACGTCCTATTTCCTCGAAATAAGGGAACTCCTAGGTACTTGATCGGCAGATGCCCCTCCGCAAAGCCAGTGATACGCAAAAGTCTAGAGCGAAGGCGCTCAGAGCATCGCGGAGGAAGAATCAGGGAACTCTTGACAGCATTCACCAGCTGTCCCGAACAGTTCTCATAGTGATGCAGAAAATCTAAAAGACGCTGCATCCCACGAGACCCACCATTGGCAAAAATAATGATATCATCAGCATAGGCCAGATGGGAAATCAAAAGATCACAACTAGAACGGTACCTGAAAGAAGGATGACGCAAGTAGAGTCTGTCAAGGCCACGCGAAAGATACTCCGCCCCTAAGATGAAGAGAAGGGGGGACAATGGGTCTCCCTGCCTGAGGCCCCTGGTAGAACCGAAGAACCCCGAAAGAGAACCATTGATATTAACGGAGAAATGACAATGAGAAATACAGGCCGAGACCAACGCCACAACCTGCTCAGAGAAACCAAAATGGCGCAAAACAGCAAAAAGGAAAGGCCATTGGACCCGATCATAGGCCTTAGCCATATCCAACTTCAAAATAACATTACCACCACGAGTGGGAAGAGTGAGACTATGAGTGAGCTCCTGAGCAAGGAGGATGTTATCAGAAATCATCCGTCCCGGAACAAAACCACTCTGATTCAAAGAAATGAGTCTCTCCGCCACAGCCCGCAAACGAGAGTACAACAACTTAGAAATGATTTTGTTCGTGACATTACACAGGCTGATCGGACGGAAATCCGACCAAGCCCGAGCACCCTCGACTTTTGGGATCAAAGTAATCGTGGTGGCAGTAAAGCTCTGGGGCAGGGGAGAGCCTCGGAAAAAATCCAAAACCGCATCCAACACATCCTGATGAACGATCTCCCAGCAATGCTGGAAAAACGCCGAAGAGAAGCCATCAGGGCCTGATCAGGCAAACCCCATCATCCCATATGCGGAAAATCTTATTAGCCACACGCTTCTTCTTAACCATGTTATGAAAGAGTTTGGTGTTCCGCTCACCATCCTCTAGCCAGTTGCATGCAGCTTTTTGTTTCCAAAAATCCGCCTCCATGGCGGTGACACGGGCCAGATCCGCATTACGATCGGACAGGGCAGTCCAATTCGAATCAGAAGGATCGGCCTCACAAGCAAGCTCAGCGGAACGAACTGCGCTCTCAGCCTCGGTGATTTTATCAAAGATGCTACCAAAAACATCCCGATTCCACCACTTGAGGTGATTCTTAAGACGCTTCAACTTAACAAAAAGACGCGACATACCAATCAGACTGCAAGGCAAATTCCAATTAAGCCTGACAGTCTGCAAAAAACCATGATGCCGAAGCCACATACGCTGGAAGCGAAACGAGCTCGGCCCACGGGCGAAAACCGGAGCGGTAACCAAAAGCGGACAGTGGTCAGAAACAGTACGGGGGAGATGTTCAACTCGAATGGAGCTGAAATGATCACCCCAATCAACAGAAACCATAACCCTGTCCAACCGCTTCCAAACGGTCTTATTCGTCCAAGTGAACGAAGACCCCTCAAAACCAGCATCAATCAAACCAGAATCCATAATGAAAGTGTTGAACTCCTCCATGGGTAGCAACCTACCACCACGGGTGCCCAAACACTCAGACGCATCACGAACAACATTGAAATCCCCACCAACCAGCCAAGGACCCAGAACAGGCTTGACGTGAAGCAGGGAAGACCAGAGGTCCCGACGCTCAATATAATCACATCTGGCATAAACAAAAGAACAAAAAACAGATGTGGGTAAAAAAGGGGCAGAAACCTTAATGTGAAGGAACTGAGCATGATCAAGGACACACTCAGCCTGCACATCAGCAGCAAAAAACACCCAAATGTGACCAGAAAGATTCGAAATGACTCGAGAAAAACCAAGACGACGAGTCATGAATCTCTGATCTAAATCGATCATCGGCTCCAAAACAGCCAAAACCTTAACCTGTTTCTCCTTCACAAAGGCATGCAGCCTCTGCTGGGACTCCGAACCCCGAAGTCCCCGGATATTCCAGATCATGCAATTCATAAAGGGTGGGCATCAGGATCACCCTGCCGCCTCTTGGACGAATCCTCAAGATCGTCCTGCTTCCTCTTCTTCACATCAGACATACCAATGTCCGGAACAGCAGACGCAGAGTGTCTATCGAACCCCGAATCAGGATCCTCCTCAGACACCTGTCTGGCAACCAACTCATAAACAGGGGGCCCCTGTCTAACAAACAATTCCTCCACCATGGAAGAAACCTCCGGAGAACCAGGGAGGGAAGGAATAGAATGGCTACTGTGATTTTCCAAGCACAGAACGGAATCACCAAACAACACAGCCACCCCATCTTTTGAAGATCCCAACTCATCCATACAATCCTCAAAAGGGATAGACTCATCCTCCTCCAGAACCTGACCATAAGACTGAGCAGGCACACCAACTGATCTCGAAGGGAGCACCTCAATAATGGAAGTACCCGAATGATAAAAACCAACACCCACAGGAGAACTCGGCGCCAAGGGCGCCTCTCCATGACAACCAACACCCTCATCCCCAAAAGGAAGAACATCATCAGGACTGTCACCAACTACCTTGGAATCACTACCTCGCTCCGCCTCCGCCTGCCAAGGCGACAAGACATCAAAAGCGTTCGAGGTACCCACCGGGACAACATGCGCAGCAGGAGGTGCCCTCACATGAGGAACACGAGGCGCAGCCCGCCTCCGTCTCCTGCGCTTAGGGCCAACGAACTGATCAGGATTCTGGTCCTGAGGACCCTGAGCAACATTAGGTGCCACACCCTCCTGGTGTGTCATGCCCACAGTATCAACCTGAAGCGGGGGAACAGGACCAGCAGGTCTAGTCCGGACTGGGCGGGGATTCTTCCCATGCGAATAACACACACTGGTAGCATGTCCCAGCATCTTGCAATCAGTACAATATGCTGGAATCTTCTCATAAACTACCTCAATCTCCTGTAGGTGAGCCCCCCATGACACCCAGATGGACTGGACAGGGGGCTCCAAGACATTGATCTCAACACAAATGCGGGCAAAGGACCCCCGAGTGCCATCTGCTGTGTGATCATCAATTTTAATGGGAGTACCCAAAAGCTTAGCAAGAGCGCAAAGGCTCTTCTTATCATAAAGATGGAGTGGTAACTCCAGAAGTCTGACCCAAACCGGAGCAAGTGGAGACTCTGCCTGGAAATTAAACTCCGGTGTCCACTTGGATAATCGGATACCAAGTGGACCAATAAACAAATTGCCCCTGGTCCATAGACGGGCATAGTCCTCCTCACAAGAGAGAACAATCACAAGAAAACCCCTTGGCAAGAATTTCAAACTATACGGTCGCCCAAAACCGAGATTGGCAAAAGCCGCAGATATAGCATGGTTGGGCACAATCGACCGATTGCCAGAAATTTTGCCGACCAAAGCAAACTTAAACGGGGCAGATAAAGATGATATGAGCTCATCCGAAAAGTGAATGCCCGGCTTACCGTCCTTAAAAGACGGTGCGGGCATCTCATCCATCGACCCAAGAACATCCTCGAAGTTGTTCTTGGCCGCCCGAGAGGACGAAGGTGCCAAAACATCCCGAAAAGACAGGGGAGGGGTAACAGAAGCATTAGGGCCAGAAATACCCGAAGAAATACCTGGATTAACCGAGTTAACACGTCGAGTCTGCAGAGTTGACTGGCCAGCGTTGACCTTTGACTTTCCCGTTGACTTTCCGGTCGAGGTACCACCGTGGAACGACGACGGTGCAATGAGCTTGGAACCGGAACCCAAAGTGACAGAACCGGACGGTGGAGGGGTGAAATCAAGCGAACCGGTGATCGGAGAAATAGAAAAAACCGGAATTTGGGGGTTTCCGTTCACCGGTGAATTTCCCGAAATCGATTGAGGCGAAATGTTACCCATACCTGGACGATCAACTCCTAAAGAAGAATTGAAGAAAGAAGCCGGAATCGGGCCTGAAATCGGCGAAGCAAATGACGGCAGGGAGGAATGAACGTCCATTTCCTTAGATCTGAAATTACCGGCGGGTCTGAGCTCCGATTGGACTAATTCAGGTGCCATTGGAATCGTCTGGACCAGAGGATCACAGATCGGGGTTTGGATGGTACCTTGGATGGCGGAGTTGGCCGGAATCGGTGAAATAACGGACGTCTGCGCAGTGAACAGTGACTGCGCATGTTTGGACGGAAATGGCGCCGGAACGGGAGAACTACCCGGTCGCGCAGGTGACGGAAAAGAAAGAGGAGGTTGAGACGAAGAGAATGACATATGGCCGGCACCAAGAGGAGCGATGGTTGCCGGCGACGACGAAGATGAAAAAACGGCCGGAATTTCGATCGGAGAAAAGGGCGGGCAATCGGACTCCGATTGGCCTGAAATTTTGCAGGGGTGGTCGCCGGAGGATGGCGGTTCAGATGAGGGCGGTGGCCGGCCGGGGTCCGGCGGCGGAAGCATGGCGGTAGAAGGTGGGTGAATAGTGACAATTTGGTGTGTTTTTTCTCACGCTTTTAGTGTGTGTTTTTTGAGAGCATTTTTTGGGGTCTGGTTTTTTGGTTTAGGGTTTAGGGTTTAAAGTTTAGGGTTTTTTTTTTTTTTTTTTTTTTTTTTTTTCCCAGAAACACCGCCGGAAGCGGGGGGGTTCGGCGGACCCCTACCAGTATATACAACAAAAGAGCATAACAAAAAACACCTAATGGGAGGGGGACTAGGCCAAGACCTCCGCAAAAAGGCTATACAATCATAACATCAAAGCATAAATAGAGACATAGTACAACAAGGCAACCCGAAAAACAACAGAACAAAAAGCAAACAAACCAGCGGGTGCCCCGGAATACATCCAGCAAAATAAAACAAAATGTGGGTAAGGAGAATTCTGCAGTGAACGCCCACCACAAGACGCCCAAAAGGCGAAAAAACAATATCATCCTGGATCAGGAGGTCGCCCGTAGGGCAAAGCCGCCTGATCCGCCTTCTGTCTGTCATACCGCCGCTGCTGAGAACGCGTACGGCCGGGAAGCGGTAAAGATAAACAGGCAGTGGTTGAAGATGACACATCACCGTCCTCACATCCCGTACTCCCTGAACCCACCGCAAATGAAGTCATCATAATAGAAGCAGGAGTATCAACCACAGAATCCTGAACGGCAGGAGCATGCTCAACCACCGGAACAACCACGGGTTCAGAAACAACTGCAACAGCAGGAGACACCACCTCAACCATATCTGTGGCCTGAGAAGAGATAACCGGAGCCACAACTACTGGAGATAGATACCCTGCTCTAGCATTCTGCTCCGTCGCGAGCTTACTCAAAAGAGACTTGACCTTAATGGGACGGGTTTTGACAACACCCGAAGACTCACCAGGACCAGAATCATTAGGTAAATCCTGCAGGACCTCATAATAATTCTTCGTAGAAATAGGCCTATTTGGATCTTTCCTCAGAACAGGCCGACGCCGTGGACGCTTAGAAACATGCACTGCAAAATCAGTATCACTGGACGGTGGCTGATCAGAATTAATCCCCTGAGGCTGCTCACTAGGATCCTGAGGTGGTGAATCAGATACAACACCCTTACCATGAGGTCGGGTCCGGCGTGGGCGAGAAGACTTGCCATTACGAGAGCAAAAATCAAGTGAATGACCCAATAACTGGCAATAAGAACAATAATGGGGAACTTGCTCATAGACCACCTCCAGAACCTGACTATGATCACCCCAACCAACCCATATATGCTCCGGACGTGCCTGAAGAACATCAATCTCAACACAAACCCGAGCAAAAGAGCCTCTGGTACCCTCGGCAGTAATCTCATCAATCTTAACAGGATTACCTAAAATCTTAGCAAGTGGATACAAGCTCTGTTTAGCATAAAGATGCAAGGGCAAATCGGGAAACCTGACCCAGACCGGAGCAATAGAAGAGTCTGCCTCAAACTTGAATTCAGGAGTCCATTTAGAAAAACGAATCACTACAGAGCGAATCGAAACTAGAGGCTGAGTCCAAAACCTCAAATAATCCTCCTCACAGGAAAGGGTGAGAACCATATACCCCCGAGGAAGAAAACGAACAGTATGAGAACCCAACAAACCGATACAAGACAAAGCAGATAAAATATCGGAATTAGGAGTCAATCTCCGGTTCCCCGTTATACGCCCTACCAAAGCAAATTTAAACGGAGCAGACAGAGACGAAATAACCTGATCTGGAAACAAAATACCTGGAATGCCATCACGAATAGTCGGAGCAGGCACCTCCTCCATCGAGTCAACAACATCTGCGAAACCCCTGGCCAGCAGATTTGGAGACGAACGACTCAAAATATCCTTGAAAGATACCGTAGGAGGAACAGAACGCGCAGAAACAACCGTTGTATCAACAGGAGCAGAAGTGCACAAATTGGATACTGGGTCAACCCGCTTGAAAGGAATGGGTGACTCGGCCGATCCAACTCGGACCACCTTCGCCGGAGAACAGCCGTCAACCGGCGATGATGAGGGGACCCCAGAACCGGCCAATAAACTCGGAAAACCGGTGGAACTCGGCCCTGAAATAGCAGAACTCGGCGATGAACTCGATCCGAACCCACAAAATTGGGCGTTTCCGATCTGCGATGGATTTCCAGCAATTGAGGACATGGAACGATTACCCATCCCTTGATGAGTACCCTGGCCAAAGGAATTTAAATTTGGTGCGGCGACGGCAGCGGAATTGAAGACAAACTCCGGCGCAGGCGTGAGTACAGTATGTGAATTCTTAGATCTGAAATTCCCGTCCACCGGAGAAGAATCAGATGATGGGTGAGGTACCAAAAGCTGCACCTTGGAAAGAGGATCACAGATCGGGGAACTGATCGAATATACAAGGCCGGAAGGAGCCGGAATTTGAGCTGGAATGGACGAATTCGCGATGAACAGTGACGGCGCCACTTCGCCGGCCGATTTGGAGGAGCAAATGAACTCCGATTTGCATGAAATTTTTACACTAGAATCGTCTTGAGGAGACGCTTCCAACGAACCACAAATTAAAGGCAGACGATGATCGGAGACCGGTCCGATATCGATCGCCGGAATCTGCGCAAATTCCGGGCCTTTAGACGTCGATTTGGCCGAGCAACCGAGCTTCGATTGACCTGAAAATTTTACAGAAGACGCGTCTCGAGGAGGCGCACTTGGTCGTACAGTTGGCCGGCCAGAGACCGGCGCCGACATGGGGCGATTTTTGAGTGATTTTTTGGCGAATTTTGGTCTCTATTCACTTGAGAGAAAAATTTTTTGGTTTAGGGTTTAGGGTTTAGGGTTTAGGGTTTTTTTTTTTTTTTTTTTTTCCGGAAAACACCGCCGGATGCGGGGGGGTTAGGCAGACCCCTACCTGTATATATCCACAAAATAAAAAGTAACAGCAGAAAGAAAACCTAAAAGAGGAGGGGGACTATACCAAGACCTCCTCAAAAAGGCTAAAGCAGTAGAAACATAAATGCAAAGTAGCCTAGGGACCTAAATACAAAAGCGAAAAAACCCTAGACTACGACCAAAAGTGCGCCAAAAACTAATCAAATACGAGCAGCGCTAAGAGTCAACACGGCGAGGAAGACCAAATGATAACTGGGAGATGAGTGCGGTATCCAAGAAGAAACTCTCATCTCTGAGCCATCACCCTGAAGAATCCAATCTGTCAAAACGACTCTAATCTGAGACCGGATAACTGTATGAATCCCGGCAGTCAAAATAAGAGCTGGCCAGGAAATCACTGTACAATGACGATAAAAGGCAAAATGAAGATCGCAATCCAGCCAGAACAAAAAAGATCCAGCATCTGAAGTATGAATCTGACGAAGGTATCATAACAATGAAGAGGATCGTCCGGAAATAATCCCTGGAACCACCACGACATCCAGTAAACTCCTGTAAAAGAACTGATACGGCGGGCAAGGAGAGCCTGCAGTAAACGCCCGCCAGGGACCAGAAATAGACCAAAGAGAAGCACAAATAGAGATAGCGCTCCAGTGAATATGAGAGGGCCAAGAAAAACACCAATAGGGATAGTGCAAGAGCCCACACAATCCCGAGGAGACCAAACATGTAGTGTGCGAGTGTCTGTGCCCACTCACACCAGACTGGCAAACCGGGGAAAAAGAGAAACCCCCAACAGAACAATACCTGCAAAGAAAAAATAAAGATATACATATAGATATACCGAAGAAATGGATCCAAGTGAAGGAAAGGGCTGCAAATAGCTAAGAACATCTATATCTCAGGTAGGGGAGTCCGGAGGTATCCGAACGTACAAGTATGGAAATGTGCCTAGGGAGGGAGGGACCTAACTCTAAGGTAAAGTGCCTAAGGGTATGGGCCCTCGCCGCCAATGCATCAGCCACCGAATTACCCTCCCGGAATATATGCGAAATATGAACAGACCGCCCCCTCAAAAGGACCAGAATCCTGGATACCATGTGATCAAGACCCCAGCAACATCGACGGGAACGAATGAGCTGAATAGAAGTCAGAGAATCAAGCTCGATCCAAAGAGGGAAAAAGAATGATCAGAACAAAGGAGAAGACCCCTCCAAACCGCCCAAAGCTCAGCCCGGAGAGAAGACCCAGCTCCGATGAACTCGCTGAATGAGAGCACAACCCTCCCGGAATCATCCCGAACAACGCCACCAGCAGAGGAGTCCCCAGATGTACCACGCGAGCTCCCATCCACATTAAGCTTGAAACACCCGGACGGCGGTCGCAGCCAGCGAACAATCGCCGTCCTATGGAATCTGCGGAGAGCAACCGAAATACCCAGCAATCTCGCCACATGAAACACACCCAGCCAATGTCTGGGCTTGACAGTACGCGCAGAGTGGGCAAGACGCAGGTAATACAAAATCTGATACTTCACCGTCTCCCCAGAAACAGGGAGATGACGGTGCTTAGCATCGTTCCGCGCAGTCCAGAGGAACCACAGAACGATGCAGGGGAGAAACTCCCGCACATGGCCCCCCCGGGACCAGACCAAATCTCTCTTCCACGCACTGAGGAACAAACTGAAATCCTCAGTGTCGGGAATACGAACCCGAAACACGGCACCAAAGAAGTGCCAGACAGACCGAGCAACCGGGCTACGAATAAAAATGTGTGTGAATGTCTCAGCCATATCACAACACTGACATCTCGAGGCTAACGCAAAACCCCGGCGCTGAAGCACCTCATCAACTGGGAGCCACTGATGCCAGAATCTCCAAAGGAAGAACGACATGGTAGGCCTCAACCAACTGCCCCAACACGGGCGGAAAATATCTGAAGACGGAGCACGCTGACGAATCAGCTCCCAAGCAGATCTCACAGAGAAAGCACCATCGGAGCTATGGATCCATCGTGCCATATCAGGGTCTCCCGAAAGAACAGGAATCAAAACAATCTCCTCGGCAACCGAAGGAGCAACAACCGCACAAAGGCGATCAAAATCCCAGGACCCCTCAGACAGAAAATGAGAGACCCGAACATCACGACCCCCGGGGACCACACACCGGGAGGACAAAGGAACGTCCCCAAACCAAGTGTCATCCCAAAAGGAAACATCTCCGAGACCAACACGCCAACGAATGCCAGGCTCCGCGCGAGGGCGGATCCTGAGGAGACGACGCCAAATGGGGGAAATAGAAGCACGGGCGGGGACACAGGCAGGAGCATCCAGCCGGCAATACTTCCGGAAAAGGAATCTCGCCCATAGAGAGGAGCCCTGCCGAAATCTGAACCATATTTTATAGAGAAACATTCCACGAGATCTTTCAATCTGCGGAATCCAAGGCCCCCCTCAAGCACGGGGAGGCAAGCCCGGGACCACCGGGCCCAGTGCCACTTCCTTTCCAAGGGCCTCGACCCCCAGAGGAAGGCATTGAAGGCTCGCTCAAGCTTCTCCATGACAGCCAGAGGTGGCTGAACCACCTGAAACAGATAAATCGGCATGGAGAGGAGCACGCTACGTATCAGGGTCATACGGCTACCCGGGGAGAGGGTCCGAATCTCCCAACCCTCTAACTTCCTACGAACAGACTGTAGGAGGGGCTCAAAAAGGGAGCACGTGCGATTACCCCGATAAAGGGGAACTCCGAGGTACTTGAGGGGCAGATGACCCTCGGCGAACCCGGTGATTCGCAAAAGCCGGGAGCGGAGGCGCCCAGAGCACCTCGGAGGCAAAATCAAAGAGCTCTTAGCAGCATTCACACGCTGCCCCGAACAATTCTCGTAGTGATGCAGAAAATCAACAAGGCGCTGCATACCACGAGACCCACCACTGGAAAAAATAATGACATCATCAGCGTAAGCCAGGTGGGAAATCAAAATATCACAATCAGACCGATACCTAATCGCAGGATGCTGCAGGTAGAGTCGGTCAAGGCCACGAGAAAGATACTCCGCCCCCAAAATGAAAAGAAGGGGAGACAATGGATCGCCCTGCCGGAGGCCTCTGGTGGAACCAAAAAACCCCGATAGAGAGCCATTAATGTTCACGGAGAAATGACAATGGGAAATACAGGCCGAGACCAAAGCCACAACACGCTCAGAAAAACCAAAATGTCTCAAAACATCAAAGAGGAAAGACCACTGGACCCTATCATAGGCCTTGGCCATATCCAACTTCAAGATGACATTACCACCACGAGTGGGGAGAGTAATGCTGTGAGTGAGCTCCTGGGCAAGAAGAATATTATCAGAGATCATCCGACCCGGAACGAAGCCACTCTGATTCGGGGAAACAAGTCTCTCCACCACATCCCTCAATCGAGAGTACAACAGCTTCGAGATGATTTTGTTCGTGACATTGCACAGACTGATCGGACGGAAGTCCGACCAGGCGCGTGCACCCTCGACTTTGGGAATTAGAGTGATCGTGGTGGCGGTAAAACCCTGAGGCATAAGAGATCCCTGAAAAAAATCAAGAACAGCACCAAAAACATCCTGATGGACAATCTCCCAGCAATGCTGAAAGAACGCCGAAGAAAATCCATCAGGGCCAGCAACGCTATCAGGGTGAATGGAGAAGACGGTCGCGCGGACCTCCTCCAAAGAGGGAATCGCAGCAAAACCATCATTCTCCACGTCAGAGATAACCGAGGGAAAACCCGAAAAATCAGGGCAATCGAGCGCAGAGGGCTCCCCGGTAAGAAGATCCTGGAAAAACAAGGCTCCTGACTGCTGAATCAAATCCTGAGACGTCAGGCAGACCCCATTCTCCCATATGCGGAAAATTTTATTCGCAACGCGCTTTTTCCTCACCATATTATGGAAGAGTCTGGTGTTCCGCTCACCATCCTCAAGCCAATGGCAAGCCGCTTTCTGTTTCCAAAAATCCGCCTCCATGGCGGTGATACGGGCCAGATCCTCATTGCGATCGGACAACGAAGTCCAATTCACGTCAGAAGGGTCGGTCTCACACACAGCCTCGGCTGAACGAACAGCCCTCTCGGCCTCAGTGAGTCTATCAAAGATGTTACCAAAAACATCCCGATTCCACCACCGGAGGTGATGCTTGAGACGCTTCATCTTGGCAAAAAGCCGAGGCATGCCGCTCAGACTGCAAGGCAGATTCCAATTAAGCCTCACAGTCTGCAAAAAACCATGGTGCCTAACCCACATACGCTGGAAGCGAAACGAGCTCGGCCCACGGGCAAAAACAGGAGCGGTAACCAAAAGCGGACAGTGATCCGAGACAGTACGAGCGAGATGTTCAACCCGAATCGAGCTGAAATGATCTCCCCAATCAACAGAAACCAAGACCCTGTCCAACCGCTTCCAAATGGTCTTATTCGTCCAAGTGAACGAAGACCCCTCAAAACCAGCATCGATCAGGCCAGAATCAAGAATAAAAGTGTTGAACTCCTCCATGGGTAGCAACCTACCACCACGGGAGCCCAAACACTCAGACGCATCCCTAACGACATTAAAGTCGCCCCCAACCAGCCAGGGACCCAAAACAGGCTTAACCAAAAGCAAAGAAGCCCAAAGCTCCCTACGCTGAACATAATCACATCTAGCATAGACAAAAGAACAAAATATCTCTGTCGGCAAGAAAGAGGCAGAGACTTTGATGTGAAGGAACTGAGCATGATCAAAAACACACTCCGCCCTCACATCAGCAGCAAAAAAAAACCCAGATATGACCGGAGAGATTAGAGATGACTCCAGAAAACCCCAAACGGCGAGTCATGAATCTCGGATCCAGATCAATCATGGGCTCCAAAACAGCCAAAACCTTAATCTGTTTCTCCTTCACAAAGGCATGAAGCCTCTGCTGGGACTCCGAACCTCGAAGTCCCCGGATATTCCAGATTAAGCAATTCATGGGGAACGGGTGGAAGAAGGATCCGATCGCTTTTTACGCAATCGCCGACCATCATCCTGTGGTCTTTTTCTGGGATTGGACATGTCAGTGTCCAGAATACTACACTCAGACCCACAGCTAACCCCAGACACAGAATGTCGATCAAAATCCTGATCAGGATCATCAGCCGACATGTGACTGGGAATCATCTCAAGAATAGGGGGTCCCTGTCGAGCAATCAACTCGTCCAGCATAGAAGTGGCATCAGCAGGGGATGCAGGAAAAGATGGGACCGAGTGACTGCTATGATTTTCAATACATACCTCCGTGGAGGCAAACACAGGCACCACGTCCGGGCGTGGAGATCCAAGGTCATCCACGCAGTCCACAAAAGGAACACTCTCATCGTCCTCAGCCACCGTGACCTCAGGACGGTCAGAAATAGGGGCCTCCTGATGAGAACTCAAAACGACAGAGGGATCAGGAACACCTAATCCAAGCTCCTCAGAGCCTACCTCTGTCTCCTGCAAATGGGAAAGAACTCCAAAAGAGTTCGAAGCAAGAGGATCATCCCTCGGGAGAGCCTGACGAACAGGCCTCCGCCTCTGTCTACGTCGGGGACCATGGCCATTGACATGAAGCTGGGGCAGTGGTCCCGGGACAATGACAGGAACAGCACCCTGAGGAGGTGCCGGAGCAGGAGGGGCCTGTGGCTGAGGAGGGTCTCGATCAGTAGGCTTGGATCGAGCAGGTTTTGGATTTTTCCCATGTGAATAGCAAACATCTGTCGAATGACCCAACATTTTGCAATCCAAGCAATACCCAGGGATTTTCTCATAGACAACATCAATCTCCTGAGTATGATCACCCCAGCCCACCCAAATTTGCTTAACGGGTGGTTCCAACACATTCAACTCCACACAGACACGAGCAAAAGCGCTCCGAGAGGAGTTAGCAGTAAAGTCATCCATTTTCACCGGGTTGCCCAAAATCTTGGCAAGGGCAAAAAGGCTTTTCTTGTTAAACAGGTGAATGGGCAAACCCGGGAAACGCACCCAAACCGGGGCAATGGGAGATTCTTCCTGAAGATTAAATTCCGGGGTCCATTTGGAAAAACGGATCCCGAGAGGTCCAACCATCATCTGCCCACGCGTCCAAAAGAACGCATAATCCTCCTCACACTGAAGTGACAGGATCAGAAAACCCCGAGGCAAGAATCTCAAATCAAAAGATCGCTTCAATCCCAAACGAGCAAATGCCGCAGAAATACTCGAGTTAGGGACTAAGGATCTATTACCAGAAATCTTCCCAACTAAAGAAAACTTAAAAGGTTCGGTCAGAGAAGACATTACCTCATCCGGGAATAAAATACCCGGTTTCCCATCCTTAAGAGTCGGCAGAGGCATTTCATCCATAGCATTCACTACATCTCCAAAGCCATTCCTTCCCGAGCGAGGTGAAGTAGGAGCCAGAGCATCCCTAAATGACACCGGAAACGTCTTAGTCGCCCGAGAATCAGATTTAGAAGCCGAACCTGAGTTGTTGACCGGCGAGTTGACCGGCGAGTTGACCACCGGAGATGTACCGAAGATCGGCGACGGCGAGGAGGTCATAGAACCGGTCTTCAATCCACTAGAACCGGGCATAAGAGGGGTCGATTGAACCAAAGAAGGGGAGGAAAATCGATTTTGACCTAGAAATTGGGGGTTTCCGACCGGTGGTCGGAAACCTGAAATTGAAGGTGGCAAAACTCGACCCATGACTGGACGATTATAGCCTAAAGAGGAATCGAAGAAATAAGCCGGAACAGTACCTGAAATCGGCGGAGAAGTGGACGGAAACTCACCGATTTGGGGTTTTTTGATCGGCGGCGGATTTTCTGAAATTGATGGAAGGATTGGAGAGCCCATGGAATGAGGAGTATACGGTAGAGAGGAATTAGCCAAAGGAACCGCCACGCCGGAGTAATTTGAGAAACATTCCGACGAAGCTAGGGTTTGAGGGTGGAAATCAGTAGATCTGAAATTGTCGCCGGAGGGGAACACCGTTGACGACGGGGCCTGTGGCAGTGGAATCGTCTGGACCTCACGATTCCAGATCGGGGCTTTTTGTGGAAAATGGTGACCAGAATCGGCCGGACGAAGCGGAGAAGAACTCGCCGCCGCGGGGAACAGTGCTGGCGCAACTTGTGACGAAGATTCCGGTGAAAATACTGAGTTATTGATAGTGGGGCTGGTACCAATGGAACCGTCTGCTCGAGGCGAGTCAGATGGTTGGTAGTTGGCGCCGGGAGGAACAGTGCACGGCGACGACGCGATTTTGGACGGAAATGGCGAGATTTCGGTCGGGAAATTAGAGGGGTTACCGGACTTCATTTGGACTGAAACTTGGACAGGGTGGTCGCCGTGAGGAGGCGGTTCAGGTGGGGTGGTTGGCCGGCCGGGATCCGGCGGCGGCGGCATGGCAGCGTGTAGGCGTGAATAGTGACGGGTTTAGTGTGTTTTTTCTCACCTTTTACTATGTGTTTTTTCAGAGAAAATTTTTTGGGGGCAAAAGGGTCTGGTTTGGGTTTAGGGTTTAGGGTTTTTTTTTTTTTTTTTTCTTTTTTTTTTTTTTTTTTTTTATTTTTTTTTTAGCTAAAAAGTTTATTTATTAACAAATAAAACCTAACGGAGGGGGACTAGACCAAGACCTCCGGAAAGGCTATATCACAATCATAACATAAAAACAGAAATAAAGACATACTACAACAGGGCAACCTGAAATAAAGCACAACAAAATACAAACAAACCAGCGAGTGCCCTGGAATACATCACACAAATAGAACAAAATGGTGAGCAAGGAGAACTCTGCAGTGAACGCCCACCACATACCGCCAAAAATGCGGAAAACGAAATCAGCCTGGATCAAGAGGTCGCCCATAGGGCAAACTCGCCTGAGCCGCCTTCTGCCTATAATAACGCCGCTGCTGAGATCGCGTACGGCCCGGAAGTGGTAGAGATAAACATCCTTCACTCACTGAACCCATCTCAAACTCTGGCAGAGCAGTAGAAACAGGAGTATCACCCAGAGGATCCGGAACAGCAGGGGCAATCTCAACAACCGGAACAGTAATAACCACAGGTGCAGTAACAACTGCTCCAGAAGTAGATGCCACCTCAACGATATCCGTGGCCTGAGACGAGATAATCGGATCCAAATCATCGTGAGACAGACTACTCACCGCAGCATTCTGCTCTGCCGCAAGCTTACTAAGAAGGGACTTAAACCTCTGGGGACGGGGTTTAACGGTACCCGAAGTCTCACCAGGACCTGAAGCAGTGGGTAAATCTTGCAGTATCTCATAGTAATTCTTCGTCGAAATGGGCCGAGCCGGATCTTTCCTCACAACAGGTCGGCGTCGGGGACGCTTGGAAACATGTCCTATAAAATCAGTATCACCGGACTGTGGCGGATCAGACGCAACACCCTGAGGCTGCTCGGAAGGAGCCGGAAGCGGGGAATCCGATGCAACACCCTTACCATGAGGTCGGGTCCGGCGCGGGCGAGAAGACTTTCCATTACGAGAGCAAAAATCAAGTGAATGGCCCAACAACTGGCAATGAGAACAATAATGGGGAACTTGCTCATAGACCACCTCCACAACCTGACTATGATCACCCCAACCCACCCAGATACGCTCCGGACGAGCCTGAAGAACATCAATCTCAACACAAACTCTAGCAAAAGATCCTCTAGTCCCATCGGCGGTAATCTCATCAATCTTAACTGGATTACCTAAAATCTTAGCAATAGGAAACAAGCTCTGTTTAGCATAAAGATGCAAGGGCAAATCAATAAATCTGACCCAAACAGGAGCAATAGGAGAATCTGCCTCAAACTTGAATTCGGGAGTCCATTTCGAAAAACGAATCACTACAGACTGAATCGAAACAAGAGGCTGAGTCCAAAACCTCAAATAATCCTCCTCACAGGAAAGGGTGAGAACCATATATCCCCGAGGAAGAAAACGAACAGTATGAGAACCCAACAAACCAACACAAGACAAAGCAGATAAAATATCAGAATTAGGAGTCAAACCCCGGTTCCCAGTGATTCGCCCTACCAAAGCAAACTTAAAAGAAGCAGAGAGGGACGAAATAACCTGATCCGGGAACAAAATACCGGGAATCCCATCTCGAACAATCGGAGCTGGCACTTCTTCCATCGAGTCAACTATGTCAGCAAAACTCTGACTCGGCAAAACCGGAGACGTACGATTCAAAATATCCTTAAAAGAGACTGACGGAGGACAAGAAACCTTCGAAGAACGATCAAAAACAGCCGATGGAACAACCGAGGCAGCAATCCGCGAAGGAGGAACTGCCGGTCCAACTCGGCCGAGTGAACTCAGAGAGCCGACCGAGTTCACCGGCGAGTCACCAAATTGAGCACCACCTAATGCCGGAGAGGAGAATGCGAAGCCGGAACCGGCCATACCACTACCCGAACCGGCCGGAACGGTTGTGACTCGGGACGAAATCGGTGATGAACTCGAGCCAAGAACACCAAATTGGGCGTTTCCGATCTCTGAATAATTTTCCGAAATTGGCAACATGGAGCAATTGCCCATCCTCTGATTAGAGCTCTGGCCAAAGGAATTGAATTTTAGAGAAGTGTCGGCGCCGGAATTGAAGCAAACGTCCGACGAAGGCGAGTGAATAGAGCTTGTAATCGTAGATCTGAAAATCCCGTCCATCGCAGACGTTATAGACATCGGTGCTGGTACCATATGAAGCGCCTTGGAGTGGGTATTACAGATTGGGACCCCGATCGAACAAACACCATCGGAAGCGGCCGGAATCGAGAAAACCGTAGGCGGCGATTCTGTGAACAGTAAATTCGCGACTTTGCCGGATGAATTGGGGCACCAAACGGACTCCGATTGACCTGAAATTTGAACACAAGGTGCGATTTGAGAAGATGATTCTAGTGGTACAAGAATCGTAGCCGGACGATGAACTTTAGCCGGCGCGATCGAGCTCGCCGGAAAATGCGCAGATTTCGAGCATTCAGACGTGGAATTGGCCGAGCAAAGGTGCTCCGATTGACCTGAAATTTTTACAGTAGCCTCGTCTCGTCGAGGCGCATCTGTTGGTGCCATTGGCCGGCCGGAAACCGGCGTTAACATGGAGGCGATTTTTGGGCGATTTTTGGCTTATTTTGGGTCACTATTCACTTTAGAGAAAAAATTTTAGGGTTTAGGGTTTAGGGTTTTGGGGTTTTGGGGTTTGGGTTTTGGGTTTTGGGTTTTTTTTTTTTTTTTTTTTTTTTTAAACCCAAAGAGAGGAGGATAAAATCAACACCTCTCAAAAGGCTAGTCATACAAATAGAAAAACAGAAACCTAGGGTGGCAAATACACAAGCCAAAAACTAATCCCTAAGTAAAATGCATAATACAAATAAACACAAATGATCAGCGCTAAATATATGAAAACAAAGCGAAACATATCTAAACAGTAGTGATCCAGCTCAGAAGTAGGTGCAAAAGACCATCGATGATACCCATCTCTGAGCCGTCTGTCGATGTAATGCCAATCTGAAAAGTACATCCTAATCCAAGAACGGGCAGCTATACACGATCTGGCCGTCAAAATAATATGCAGCTGGAAAGATACTGTGCAAAAATGGTCGAAACACAAAAGGAGGACCGTAATCCAGCTCAAGTCAGAAAATCTCAAAGACCCAAGGAGAGGGGGACAACTGACGGAGCTCATAAAATCAGAAATCCAAGCATGACTGTAACTCTGAAATAAGAGGCAACCAATAGTGAACGTCCAGAGCCACCAATGCACGGAGCAGAAGTAGAAACCATATAACTCCCGAGATGAATGAGGCTCCGGGCTAAAGAGACCACCTAAATATATCATCCAGAGCCACCATAACAATCGACAAGAGAGCATAAAAGTAAGAAAGCGGCGGTCAAGTAGAAGTCTGCAGTGAGCGCCAGCCGAATAACAGGAATGGTCCAAAGAAAAGCACCGACGGAGAAAGTGCTGGGACCCACCCAAATCCAAAGGAACAAAATATGAAGAGTGCAAGTGTCTGGGCCAACTTGCACCGCTCAAATGTGATATAAAAAACAACCTCCAAGCACAAAAGACCTGCAAGAAAAAAATATACATATATATAGATAAAGAAAGAGAGCCAAAAGGAAGAAGGGGCTACAAATGGCTAAGAATATCTGGATCTGAGGTATGGAAGCCCTGAATGATCAGAACGGGCAAGGATGGAGATGTGTCTGGGTAAGGAAGGACCTAACTCTAAGGTAAACTGCCTAAGGTCATGAGCCCTAGCCGCCAAAGCATCCGCCACCGAATTACCCTCCCTGTATATGTGCGAGATATGAACCATACGCCCCCCTCAAAAGAACCAAAATCCTAGACATAATGTGATCCAACCCCCAACAACACTGACGAGATCGGAGGATCTGAATAGAAATCTGGGAATCAACCTCAATCCAAAGAGGGAAAAGAGAAAGATCAGAACAAAGGATAAGACCCCTCCAGACCGCCCAGAGTTCCGCCCGGATAGTAGACCCAGCTCCAATGAACTCACTGAACGAAAGCAAGACCCGCCCAGAATGATCACGAACGACGCCACCAACCGAAGAATCCCCAGGATTCCCTCTCGAACTCCCATCCACATTAAGCTTAAAACAACCGAACGGCGGCCGAAGCCAACGAACAATCGCCGTCCGATGATATCTGTGAAAGCAAACCGAAATCCCTAGCGAACGCGCCACCTGGAAATAACCCACCCAATGCTTGGGTTTGACAGTACGCGCAGAATGGGCGAGGCGCAGGTAAGACAAGATCTGGAACTTCACCGTCTCTCCAGAAATGGAGAGCAAGCGGTGCTTCGCATCATTCCGAGCCGTCCAGAGAAACCACAAAATAATGAAAGGGAGAAACTCCCTCACATGGCCCCCTGGAGCCCAGACCAGATCCCTCTTCCACGCACTAAGGAATAACCTGAAATCCTCAGTGTCAGGGATACGAACCCCAAAGACAGCACCAAAAAAATGCCAAACAGGGCGAGCCACCGGGCTGCGAATAAACACATGCGTGAATGTCTCAGACATATCACAACACTGACAACGAGACGCTAACGCAAAGCCACGGCGCTGAAGCACCTCATCAACTGGGAGCCACTGATGCCAAAATCTCCAAAGAAAGAATGACATCGTAGGCCTCAACCAGCTACCCCAACAGGGGCGATTAATGCCAGAGATCGGGGCGCGCAAACGGATCAACTCCCAAGCGGACTTCACAGAAAAAGCACCATCGGAGCTATGAATCCAACGAGCCGAATCCAACTCTCCCAAGAGAATCGGGACCAACACAATCTGCTCCGCAAAAGAAGGAGCAACTACTGAACAAAGGAGGTCAAAATCCCAGGTTCCCTCCGAAAGAAAATGGGAAACCCGGGCACCACGATCTCCACAGACCTCAGTCTGACTGGACAGGGGAACATCCCTGAACCAACAATCATCCCAAAATGAAAGATCTCCATGGCCGACACGCCAGCGAATACCACTCTCCGCACGAGGCCTGATCTGGAGCAAACGCCGCCAAGTGGGAGAGATAAAACCACGAGAAGAGACACAAGCTGGGTGCGCCAAGAGGCAATATTTCCTCATCAAAAATTTGGCCCAGAGGGAAGATCCCTGCCTGAACCGAAACCACAGTTTTATGGAGAAGCTATCCACGAGATCTTTCAATCTGCGGAAGCCAAGACCCCCCTCTTCCACGGGGAGGCAAGCCCGAGACCAACGAGCCCAATGCCATTTCTTCTCCAAGGGCCTAGACCCCCAAAGAAAGGCATTAAAGGCTCTCTCAAGTTTCTCCATGACAGCCAACGGAGGCTGAACAACCTGAAACAAATATATGGGCATCGAGAGGAGCACGCTACGAATGAGGGTCATGCGGCTCCCCGGAGAAAGAGTACGAATCTCCCAACCCTCCAGCCGCCTCCTAACAGACTGTAAGAGGGGCTCAAAATGAGAACACGTCCTATTTCCTCGAAATAAGGGAACTCCTAGGTACTTGATCGGCAGATGCCCCTCCGCAAAGCCAGTGATACGCAAAAGTCTAGAGCGAAGGCGCTCAGAGCATCGCGGAGGAAGAATCAGGGAACTCTTGACAGCATTCACCAGCTGTCCCGAACAGTTCTCATAGTGATGCAGAAAATCTAAAAGACGCTGCATCCCACGAGACCCACCATTGGCAAAAATAATGATATCATCAGCATAGGCCAGATGGGAAATCAAAAGATCACAACTAGAACGGTACCTGAAAGCAGGATGACGCAAGTAGAGTCTGTCAAGGCCACGCGAAAGATACTCCGCCCCTAAGATGAAGAGAAGGGGGGACAATGGGTCTCCCTGCCTGAGGCCCCTAGTAGAACCGAAGAACCCCGAAAGAGAACCATTGATATTAACGGAGAAATGACAATGAGAAATACAGGCCGAGACCAACGCCACAACCTGCTCAGAGAAACCAAAATGGCGCAAAACAGCAAAAAGGAAAGGCCATTGGACCCGATCATAGGCCTTAGCCATATCCAACTTCAAAATAACATTACCACCACGAGTGGGAAGAGTGAGACTATGAGTGAGCTCCTGAGCAAGGAGGATGTTATCAGAAATCATCCGTCCCGGAACAAAACCACTCTGATTCAAAGAAATGAGTCTCTCCGCCACAGCCCGCAAACGAGAGTACAACAACTTAGAAATGATTTTGTTCGTGACATTACACAGGCTGATCGGACGGAAATCCGACCAAGCCCGAGCACCCTCGACTTTTGGTATCAAAGTAATCGTGGTGGCAGTAAAGCTCTGGGGCAGGGGAGAGCCTCGGAAAAAATCCAAAACCGCATCCAACACATCCTGATGAACGATCTCCCAGCAATGCTGGAAAAACGCCGAAGAGAAGCCATCAGGGCCTGCCACACTGTCAGGAGAAATGGAGAAAACAGTCGCACGCACCTCCTCAAGGGAGGGGGTAGCAGTAATCCCATAATTCTCCTCATCAGAAATCACCGAAGGAAACCCCGAAAAATCAGGACAATCAAGCACAAAGGGATCCCCAGTGAGTAAGTTCTGAAAAAATGAGGCACCCGACTGCTGAATCATCTCAGGAGACGTCAGGCAAACCCCATCATCCCATATGCGGAAAATCTTATTAGCCACACGCTTCTTCTTAACCATGTTATGAAAGAGTTTGGTGTTCCGCTCACCATCCTCTAGCCAGTTGCATGCAGCTTTTTGTTTCCAAAAATCCGCCTCCATGGCGGTGACATGGGCCAGATCCGCATTACGATCGGACAGGGCAGTCCAATTCGAATCAGAAGGATCGGCCTCACAAGCAAGCTCAGCGGAACGAACTGCGCTCTCAGCCTCGGTGATTTTATCAAAGATGTTACCAAAAACATCCCGATTCCACCACTTGAGGTGATTCTTAAGACGCTTCAACTTGACAAAAAGACGCGACATACCAATTAGACTGCAAGGCAAATTCCAATTGAGCCTGACAGTCTGCAAAAAACCATGATGCCGAAGCCACATACGCTGGAAGCGAAACGAGCTCGGCCCACGGGCAAAAACCGGAGCGGTAACCAAAAGCGGACAGTGGTCAGAAACAGTACGGGGGAGATGTTCAACTCGAATGGAGCTGAAATGATCACCCCAATCAACAGAAACCATAACCCTGTCCAACCGCTTCCAAACGGTCTTATTCGTCCAAAAGAACGAAGACCCCTCAAAACCAGCATCAATCAAACCAGAATCCATAATGAAAGTGTTGAACTCCTCCATGGGTAGCAACCTACCACCACGGGTGCCCAAACACTCAGACGCATCACGAACAACATTGAAATCCCCACCAACCAGCCAAGGACCCAGAACAGGCTTGACGTGAAGCAGGGAAGACCAGAGGTCCCGACGCTCAATATAATCACATCTGGCATAAACAAAAGAACAAAAAACAGATGTGGGTAAAAAAGGGGCAGAAACCTTAATGTGAAGGAACTGAGCATGATCAAGGACACACTCAGCCTGCACATCAGCAGCAAAAAACACCCAAATGTGACCAGAGAGATTCGAAATGACTCGAGAAAAACCAAGACGACGAGTCATGAATCTCTGATCTAAATCAATCATCGGCTCCAAAACAGTCAAAATCTTAATCTGTTTCTCCTTAACAAAAGCATGAAGCCTCTGTTGGGACTCCGAACCCCGGAGTCCCCGGATATTCCAGATTAGGAAATTCATGATGAACGGGCAGCAGAAATGCCCGATCGCTTCCTGAGCGACCCAGGGGGATCATCCCTCCCCCTCTTTTTCTTAACATCTGGCATATCTGAGTCCAGGACGCCGTCCTCAGACGCACGGCCATCACCCGGTTCAGAAAGTCTATCAAAAACCTGGTCAAGATCCTCAACAAACCTCTCACGGACAACCCTCTCAGAAATAGGAGAACCCTGTCTATCAACCAGCTGAGTAAACAAAGAAGACGCATCAGCAGGGGACGAAGGGCCAGAAGGGATCGAGTGACAACTATGATTCTCCAAACAAATCACGGGTTCAGAAAACACCGTGTCAATACCAGCATGCGGAGACCCCAAAACTTCCACACAATCAACAAAAGGAATAACATCCTCCTCCTCCAAATCTTTAGCCCCAGACTGGGCTGACACACCACCTAATGCCAACGGGGAAACAACAACGGTGGGTGAACTCAAACCAACAGTATCCATACCCTCGGATGGAGCATGCTCCAAAGGAGGACCCCCGGTGAAATCAACACCCACATCCCCAGAGCGGGGCCCAGACTCAGAAGTGGAACCAACTAACGCACTAGAATCAAAGAGCTGCGCCTCCTTCTGCAAAGGAGAAAGGACATCAAAAGCATTCGAAGTACTCTTCGACTGTGAAGGAGCCTGCCCTGAAGGAGGAACAGCAGCAGGTGGAACTCGACGCGCAGGCCGTCTCCTTCTACGACGCTTAGGGCCAACAAAAGTCTCAGCATTAGGGTCCTGATGACCCTGGACCTCATCAGAAATGACACCCTCCTGGGATGACGGACCCGAAGCAGCAGTCTGAGATGGAGGGACTGGACCAAATGACTTAGCCCGGATCGGCCGGGGATTCTTGCCATGAGAGTAACAAACACTCGTCGCATGTCCCAGCATTTTGCAATCAGTGCAATAAGCCGGGATCCTCTCATACACAACCTCAATCTCTTGAGTGTGATCACCCCAGCCCACCCAAATGTGCTTTACGGGAGGCTCCAACACATTAATTTCCACACACACGCGAGCATAGGCCCCACGAGACACCTCAGCAGTGTGGTCATCAACTTTGATAGGCTTTCCCAAGAGCTTGGCAATAGCACAAAGGCTTTTTTTCTCATATAAATGCAAAGGTAATTCCGGAAGTCGAGCCCAAACTGGCGCAACTGGCGACTCCGCCTGAAACTTGAATTATGGTGTCCATTTAGAAAAACGGATACCAAGTGAGCCAACCATCATATTACCACGCGCCCAAAGCCGTGCGTAATCCTCTTCACAAGAAAGAGTAATGACCATGAAACCCCGGGGTAAAAATTTCAAATTGAACGGTCTGACCAAACCCACTTTGCCAAAGGCAACAGAAATCATCGAATTGGGCACCACAGACCGATTCCCAGAAATTTTACCCACCAAAGCAAATTTAAATGGCTCAATAAGGGATGAAATTACCTTATCCGGGAATAAAATACCCGGTTTCCCATCCAAAAAAGAAGGCTCGAGAATCTCCTCCATCGAGTTGAGAACATCATCAAAGCTATTCTTCACCGTACGAGGAGACGGGGGAGCCAAAACGTCCTTAAAAGACACATGAGGAGAAACAACTTTCGAACTTACATTGACCGCAGAAGCACCAGATGTGACTGCCGAGTTGACCCACGACACTTGACTAAGAGACTCAACCGAGTTGACTCGGCCCTGACCCATCGGACCACCACCGAGGACCGGCGACGTAGCAGCGAACATGAAACCGGTGTCGAAACCAGCAGAACCGGGCGGCGGAGGGGTGAACTCGGTAAACACAGTAGTCGGAAACGGTGAAGAAATCGGAAATTGGGCGTTTCCGATTGCCGGACTGAAACCAGAAATTGAAGATACCGGGATATTGCCCATGACAGGGGGAGTAAACGCCATGGAGGAATTGAGAAATGGAGGTGCGACGCCGGAGGAATTGAGCAAGGAAGCCGTCGCGATCGGTGAACAGTGACTGAAAATCGTAGATCTGAAATTGCCGTCGCATACGAACGGCGTTGGGGCTGATACCAGAGGCAAACTGATCGTCTGGGTGAGGGGATTCAAGATCGGGGTTCCATTAGCAACGAGGTTGCCGGGGATGGCCGGAATTTGGAGAAAACCAGACGGCGCAGACGTGAACAGTGGCGCCGAGGACAAAAACGAAGAACACGGCGGCTGAGGTGAATAATCCGGTCGCGCATGGGTATCACTGGAAAGCTGACTAAAAACCGATACAGGAGAAGTACCTCCGGTGCCGGGAAGAGCAGCGGCCGCCGGCGACGAAGAAGAAGTAAAAACAGGCGAAATTTCGAACTGAAAATCGGGGACGTTGCCGGAATCCAATCGGTCTGAGATTTTGGTATGTTGATCGGCGATGGGAGGCGGTTCTAATGGGGGTGGTCGCCGGCCGGGATCCGGCGGCGGTGACATGGCGGCGGTAATGACGTGAATAGTGCCAAAAAGGGGTAATTTTGGAATTTTTTTTTTTCTTGAGAGCGTTTTTTCGGTTGGGTTTTTTGGGTTTTGGGTTTTGGGTTTAGGGTTTAGGGTTTAGGGTTTAGGGTTTAGGGTTTAGGGTTTAGGTTTAGGGTTTAGGGTTTAGGGTTTAGAGGGTTTAGGGTTTAGGGTTTGGGGTTTTTTTTTTTTTTTTTTTTTTTTTTTTTTTTCAGAAAACACCGCCGGATGCGGGGGTGTTAGGCAGACCCCTACCTGTATATATCCACAAAATAAACAGTAACAAAATACAGAATACAGAAAAAAAAACCTAAAAGAGGAGGTGGATAAAACCATAACCTCCTCAAAAAGGCTAAAGCAGTAGAAACATAAATACAAAGCAACCTAGGGAAGGAATTACAAAAGCAAAACGAACCCTAGAAGACTACCAAATAAGCGGCAACAACTAATAAAAAAGGAGAAGCGCTATGAACCGCATGCTGAGGAAGACAAAATGATAATGGCGAGATGATCGCAGAGTCCATGCAAAAGCTCTCATCCTGGAGAGTCCAATAATGGCGATCACAGAGTAATATATAGATCGCAATCCCGCCAGAACAAAAGATATCTAGCATCTGAATCAAAAGAGCAGAGATCTCGATCCCATGAAGTAGGAGTCTGACGAACATGTCATAAGAAGCAGAGGATCCTTTAGAAAGCACCCCATGAATCCACCATGACATCCAGCAAACACCTCTACAATAACTGATACGGCGGCCAAGGAGAACCAGCAGTAAACGCCCTCCAGGAACCATGAATGTGCCAAAGGAAAGCACCAACAGAAATAGGGCAGAGACCCACTCAGAACAAACAAGAATACACACATCATGTGCAAGTGTCTGGACCCACTTGCACAGACCATACGGAAGTGAAAAACAACCTCCAAGTACACTAACCTGCAATAAAATATATATATATATATATATATATATGTATATAGATATAAATAGATATAGAGCCAGAGACCATAAAGAAAGAGATCCAAAAAAGAAGAAGGGGCTGCAAATGGCTAAGAGGATCTGTTTCTGAGGTATGGAAGCCCAGAATGATCAGATCTAGCAAGGGTGGAGATGTCTGGAGGTAGGGAAGGACCTAACTCTAAGGTGTACTGCCTAAAAGTATGAGCCCTCGCCGCCAAGGCATCCGCCACAGAATTCCCTTCCCGGTAAATATGCGATAAATGAACAGATCGCCCCCTCATCAACAAAAGAATCCGTGTAACAAAATGTTCAAGATCCCAGCAGCACCGACGAGAACGAAGTAAAAGAATGGAAATCCAAGAGTCAGTCTCAATCCAAAGAGGGAAGAGATGAAGATCAGAAGAAATGAGAAGACCCCTCCAAATAGCCCATAATTCTGCCCGGACATTGGTCCCAACTCCAATGAACTCACTGAAAGAAACCACCACATGCCCAGAAGAGTCACGAACAACCCCACCAACAGTAGAGTCCCCAGGACTACCTCTCGAACTCCCATCTACATTCAATTTAAAACACCCGAACGGCGGCCGCAACCAACGAACAATCGTCAGTTTACGAGCCCTACGCAACTGAACAAAAATCCCCATAGCCCTCGCAGCCTGCAAAACACCCCGCCAGTGCATGGGCTTAACAGTAGACGCAGCGTGAGCGAGGCGCAAATAAGACAAAATCTGAGACTTAACAGTACTCCGCGGAAATGTGCAAATGACGGTGTTTCGCATCGTTACGAGCCGTCCAGAGAAACCATAAAACAATGAAAGGCAAAAACTCCTTCACGTGGCCCCTAGGAGTCCACCCCGGATGCCTCTTCCAAGCACTGAGGAAGAGTCTGAAATCACTGGTAAGGGGAATACGGACATGAAAAAAAACCCCAAAGTAATGCCATACAGACCTGGCAAGAGGGCTATCAATGAAAATGTGCGTGAATGTCTCAGGCATCTCACAACACTGACATTTAGACGCCAGCTCGAAACCACGACGCTGGAGCACATCGTCAACTGGAAGCCATTGATGCCAAAACCTCCAGAGGAAGAAAGACATAGTAGGCCTCAGCCAACTGCCCCAGCAAGGAGTGAAGATATCAGAAACTTGGTCTCTCAAGCGGACAAGCTCCCATGCGGATTTCAGCGAAAAAACACCGTCAGAACTATGCACCCAAATAGCCGAATCGGGCTCCCCCGATGCAATAGGGATCAGAGTAATAGTCTCAGCAACAGAGGGTGGGACAACTGAGCAGAGAAGGTCAAAATCCCAAGCCCCATCTGAAAGAAAGTGAGAAACACGGACACCCCGATCCCCCCTAAGCAGGACCTGACTAGACAAGGGAACATCCCCACACCAGATGTCATCCCAAAAAGCAACATCTCCCACCCCAATTCTCCATCGAATGCCAGATTCAGCACGAGCCCTAATCTTAAGCAAACGACGCCAAGTGGGAGAAATGAACCCAGCAGATGAAACATAAGCTGGATGCACCAACTGGCAGTATTTTCTCATCATGAATTTGGCCCATAGGGATGAACCTTGACGAAAACGAAACCATAATTTAATGGAGAAGCTATCCACAATATCTTTGAGCCTGCGAAATCCAAGACCCCCTTCAGAGACAGGAAGACATGCACGAGACCACCTCGCCCAATGCCATTTCTTATCCAAGGATCTGGATCCCCACAGGAAACCATTGAAAACATTCTCAAGCCTCTCCATAACTGCCAGAGGTGGCTGGACTACCTGGAACATGTAAATGGGAACCGAAAGGAGGACACTCCTAAGGAGAGTCATACGGCTCCCCGGGGAAAGAGTTTTAAGCTCCCAACCCTCCAACTTCTTACTCACCATCTGCACAAGGGGATCAAAAAGAGAGCAAACTCTATTCCCACGAAACAAAGGAACTCCGAGGTATTTGATAGGAAAACAACCCTCCCCAAACCCAGTGATACGAAGGAGACGGGAACGAGTACGACCAGAACACCTCGGAGGCAAAATAATGACACTCTTAACTGCATTCACCAACTGCCCCGAGCAGTTTTCATAGTGATGCAAAAAATCCATGAGACTGTTCATCTCACGAGTCCCACCATTGGCAAAAATAATGACATCATCAGCATAGGCCAGGTGGGAAAGAAGGAGATCACAACCAGATCGGTACCTAATCGCAGGATACTGACGATAAAGACGATCAAGACCACGCGAAAGGTACTCTGCCCCCAAAATGAAAAGAAGTGGGGACAAAGGGTCGCCCTGCCGGAGACCCCTAGTGGATCCAAAGAATCCAGTGAGTGAACCATTGATATTAACTGAAAATTGGCAATGAGAAATGCAGGCAGATATCATCGACACTACCTGCTCTGAAAAGCCATAATGCCTCAAGACATCCAACAGAAAAGACCATTGGACCCTATCATAAGCTTTAGCCATATCCAGTTTCAAAATAACATTGCCACCACGGGTGGGGAGAGAAAGACTATGAGTGAGCTCTTGAGCAAGGAGGATATTATCCGAAATCACCCGCCCTGGAACAAAGCCACTATGATTCCACGAAACCAGCCTCTCCGCCACCTCCTTCAGCCGAGAATATAAAAGTTTGGAAATTATCTTATTAGTCACATTACACAAGCTGATAGGACGAAAGTCCGACCAAGCCTGAGCTCCCATGACTTTGGGAATCAATGTGATCGTGGTGGCAGTAAACCCCTGTGGCAAGGGACTACCCCGAAAGAAATCCAGGACCGCATCAAAAACATCCTGATGGACAATCTCCCAGCAATGCTGAAAGAAGGCCGAAGAGAATCCATCAGGCCCCGCCACACTATCACGGTGAATGGAGAAAACAGTCGCCCGCACCTCCTCCAAAGAAGGAGGGGCAGCAATATTTGCGTTCTCCAAATCCGAGATCACCAAGGGGAAATCAGAAAAATCCGGGCAAGAAAGCACAAAAGGATCCCCAGTAAGCAGGTTTTGAAAAAAGGCGGCCCCAGACTGCTGAATAAGCTCAGGGGAAGTAATGCAAGAGCCATTATCCCAAATACGAAAGATTTTATTAGCCACCCTTTTTTTCTTGACCATATTGTGGAAGAGTTTGGTGTTCCTCTCACCATCCTCTAACCACCTACAAGCGGCTTTTTGCCGCCAAAAATCCGCCTCCATGGCGGTAACCCTAGCAAGATCTGCATTGCAATTGGACAAACTAGTCCAATGCAAATCCGAAGGAGCAGCCTCGCAATCTGCCTCAGCAATCCGGACAGCCTGCTCCGCCTCAGCAAGTTTGGCAAAAAGATCACCAAAAACACTCTTATTCCACCACTTCAGATGGCTTTTGAGGCGCTTCAACTTCACAAAAAGACGGGGCATACCGTTCAAATGACACGGTAAATTCCAATTAAGCCTCACCGTCTGCAAAAAACCATGGTGCCTGAGCCACATGCTCTGAAAGCGAAAAGAACTCGGCCCACTAGCAAAGACCGGGACTGACACAAAAAGAGGACAATGGTCAGAGACCGTACGAATGAGGTGCTCCACACGAATAGAATGAAAATGGTCACCCCAATCAACAGACACAAAAACCCGATCAAGACGCTTCCAAATGGTCTTGTTCGTCCACGTGAACGAAGACCCCTCAAAACCAGCATCTACTAACCCAGAATCCAAAATAAAGTGATTAAATTCTTCCATGGGAAGCAACCGCCCACCAGAAGAACCCAAACACTCCGACGAATTCCTGACTACATTAAAGTCGCCACCAACAAGCCAAGGACCCTGAGCAGGCTTAACCTGAAGCAAAGAATTCCAAAGCTGTCTGCGCTCAATGTAGTCACACTTAGCATAAACAAAGGAACAAAAGACAGTGGTCGGCAAAAAAGTAGCAGAAACCCGGAAGTGAAGGAATTGAGTGTGATCAAAAAGACACTCAACCATGACATCCTCCGCAAAGAAAACCCAGATATGACCCGAGGAGTTCGATATAACTCGAGAAAAACCAAAACGACGAGTCATAAAACGAACATCCAGATCAATCATGGGTTCCAAAATAGCCAAGATCTTGACTCTCTTATCTTTAACGTGGGCATGTAGCCTTTGTTGAGACTCCGAGCTCCGGAGCCCCCTGACATTCCATATGAGAAAATTCATGGAGAATGGGCACCAGAACCGCCCTGTCGCTTTTTACGCGACCTATGAAAAGCATTCTCCTTCCTTTTCTTAATATCCCCCATATCAGCATCCAGAATACGACCTTCAGACCTACAGCCATCACCCGACTCAGAATGCCGATCGAATTCCTGATCAGTATCTCCAGCAGATTCCAGCCGGAAGACCAGCTCACTGACAGAAGGACCCTGCCTGGCAACCAATTCCTCTACCGTAGAGGAAGCATCATCAGGAGACAAAGGAACAGAGGGGATGGAATGACTACTGTGATTCAAAGTACAAGGCCCCAGAGAGCCAAACACAGGCAACTCACTAGTAGACGGGACCCCAATACCATCCACACAATCATCCAACTGTAACCCTCCATCAATAACCTCATCAGTGAGGATCACACCCTCAACAAGAACAAACTCCAAAGGATCCTTTCCAGAAGACCCAACACCGGCATCCTCCAGATGACCACATGGAGGGTCCATATCAACACAATCTAATCCAACAGGATCAGGCTCCGCGTCCTGCCCATGCGAGAGCACCTCAAAAGGATTCAACTCAAGAGGATTCTTTCTTGGAAGAACCTGCCGAACTGGCCTCTTTCTCCCTCTACGTCTGGGACCCGTGCCAGTTTTCTGAAGCTGAGGCTGGGTCCCCAAATTAAAACCAGAATTAACACCCCCTGGAGGGGCAGACTCTGTAGATGGGGGAGACTGGCCAGAAGCACGGTCAGCAGGCTTAGGACGAACAGGTTTGGGATTTTTTCCATGGGAATAACAAACACTGGTCGAATGACCCAGCATTTTGCAATCCATGCAGTACCCGGGGATTCGCTCATAAATGACTTCAATTTCTTGAGCATGATCACCCCAACCCACCCAAATCTCTTTGACTGGCGGTTCGAGCACATTAATTTCAACACAGACGCGAGCAAAAGCGCCTCGAGAAGAATCTGCAGTATGATCATCCATCTTCACCGGTTTCCCCACAATTTTGGCAAAAGCAAAGAGACTTTGCTTAGAAAACAAATGAAGGGGAAGACCCGGGAAGCGGATCCAAACTGGGGCAATGGGTGACTCCTCCTGAAGATTAAACTCTGGCGTCCACTTAGAGAAGCGGACCGACAGAGGTCCAACCTGCATAACCCCCTTGGTCCAAAAGAACGCATAGTCTTCTTCACAAGCAAGAGTGAGAACAAGAAAACCCCGAGGCATGAACTTTAAGTCAAAAGATCTAACTAGGCCCAATTTAGCAAAAGCCGCAGAAATACCAGAATTTGGAACTAGAGATCGATTCCCTGAAATTTTTCCAACCAAAGCAAATTTGAAAGGTTCTGCGAGGGTAGAAATAACCTCATCCGGGAAGAGAATACCCGGTTTTCCATTTCGAAGAGTCGGCACAGGCATGTCATTCATAGAGTTGTGCAACTCATCAAAGCTTTTTTTGGCCGTCCGAGGGGATGGTGGAGTCAGGATATCACGAAATGAGACAGTAAGCGGAATAGGAACACGCGTACCTGGTTTGACCGTTTCAGCACAAGGGTTGACTGCCGAGTCAACTCGTCCTTCACGGTGATTCGACTCGACCGAGTTGACTCGTGAGTCACCTACCGGAGCACCACCATGGACCGGCGACGGTGAGGGGAGTCCAGAACCGGGACCAAATCGTGCAGACTCGGGCATTGGAGGGTCCGATTTAACCAAAGGATGTGAAGAAACTCGATTTTGCCCTACGAATTGGGCGTTTCCGACCGGTGGCCGGAAACCAGAAATTGAAGATGGCAAAATGCGACCCATACCTGGACGATCAACCCCTAAAGAGGAATTGAAGAAAGAAGCCGGAATAGTGCCTGAAATCGGCGGTGAGAAAGACGGCAGTGAGGCGTCGAACGGCGTGTTCTTAGATCTGAAATTCACGGCTGATTTGAACTCCGATTGGAGTGATTCCTGAACCATTGGAATCGTCTGGACGAGGGGGTCACAGATCGGGGTCGGGATGGAACATTGGATGTCGGAGTTGGCCGGAATCGACGAAACAAGCGACGGCTGCGCAGTGAACAGTAACTGCGGAGCTTTGAACGGAGATGACGCCGGAACGGGGAAACTGGACGGTCGCGCAGGTGCCGGAAATGAAAGGGGAGGGTGAGGCGAAGAGAATGATGTATGGCCCGTACCAGGAGGAGCGACGGTTGCCGGCGCCGACGACGGGGAAGAAACCGCCGCGATTTTGACCGGAGAAATGAGTGGGTAATCGGACTCCATTTGAGCTGAAATTTGGTAGGGAGGGTCGTCGTGAGGTGGCGGTTCAGATGGGGTGGTTGGCCGGCCGGGATCCGGCGGCGGTGGCATGGCGGTGGGTAGGGCGTGAATAGTGATGGGTTTAGTGTGTGTTTTCTCATCTTTTACTGTGTGTTTTTTCAGAGAAAATTTTTTTGGGGGCAAATGGTTTTTTTGGTTTAGGGTTTAGGGTTTAGGGTTTAGGGTTTAGGGTTTAGGGTTTTTTTTTTTTTTTTTTTTTTTCCGGAAAACACCGCCGGATGCGGGGGGGTTAGGCAGACCCCTACCTGTATATATCCACAAAATAAAAAATAACAGCAGAAAGAAAACCTAAAAGAGGAGGGGGACTATACCAAGACCTCCTCAAAAAGGCTAAAGCAGTAGAAACATAAATGCAAAGTAGCCTAGGGACCTAAATACAAAAGCGAAAAAACCCTAGACTACGACCAAAAGTGCGCCAAAAACTAATCAAATACGAGCAGCGCTAAGAGTCAACACGGCGAGGAAGACCAAATGATAACTGGGAGATGAGTGCGGTATCCAAGAAGAAACTCTCATCTCTGAGCCATCACCCTGAAGAATCCAATCTGTCAAAACGACTCTAATCTGAGACCGGATAACTGTATGAATCCCGGCAGTCAAATAAGAGCTGGCCAGGAAAGCACTGTACAATGACGATAAAAGGCAAAATGAAGATCGCAATCCAGCCAGAACAAAAAAGATCCAGCATCTGAAGTATGAATCTGACGAAGGTATCATAACAATGAAGAGGATCGTCCGGAAATAATCCCTGGAACCACCACGACATCCAGTAAACTCCTGTAAAAGAACTGATACGGCGGGCAAGGAGAGCCTGCAGTAAACGCCCGCCAGGGACCAGAAATAGACCAAAGAGAAGCACAAATAGAGATAGCGCTCCAGTGAATATGAGAGGGCCAAGAAAAACACCAATAGGGATAGTGCAAGAGCCCACACAATCCCGAGGAGACCAAACATGTAGTGTGCGAGTGTCTGTACCCACTCACACCAGACTGGCAAACCGGGGAAAAAGAGAAACCCCCAACAGAACAGTACCTGCAAAGAAAAAATAAAGATATACATATAGATATACCGAAGAAATGGATCCAAGTGAAGGAAAGGGCTGCAAATAGCTAAGAACATCTATATCTCAGGTAGGGGAGTCCGGAGGTATCCGAACGTACAAGTATGGAAATGTGCCTAGGGAGGGAGGGACCTAACTCTAAGGTAAAGTGCCTAAGGGTATGGGCCCTCGCCGCCAATGCATCAGCCACCGAATTACCCTCCCGGAATATATGCGAAATATGAACAGACCGCCCCCTCAAAAGGACCAGAATCCTGGATACCATGTGATCAAGACCCCAGCAACATCGACGGGAACGAATGAGCTGAATAGAAGTCAGAGAGTCAAGCTCGATCCAAAGAGGGAAAAAAGAATGATCAGAACAAAGGAGAAGACCCCTCCAAACCGCCCAAAGCTCAGCCCGGAGAGAAGACCCAGCTCCGATGAACTCGCTGAATGAGAGCACAACCCTCCCGGAATCATCCCGAACAACGCCACCAGCAGAGGAGTCCCCAGATGTACCACGCGAGCTCCCATCCACATTAAGCTTGAAACACCCGGACGGCGGTCGCAGCCAGCGAACAATCGCCGTCCTATGGAATCTGCGGAGAGCAACCGAAATACCCAGCAATCTCGCCACATGAAACACACCCAGCCAATGTCTGGGCTTGACAGTACGCGCAGAGTGGGCAAGACGCAGGTAATACAAAATCTGATACTTCACCGTCTCCCCAGAAACAGGGAGATGACGGTGCTTAGCATCGTTCCGCGCAGTCCAGAGGAACCACAGAACGATGCAGGGGAGAAACTCCCGCACATGGCCCCCCCGGGACCAGACCAAATCTCTCTTCCACGCACTGAGGAACAAACAGAAATCCTCAGTGTCGGGAATACGAACCCGAAACACGGCACCAAAGAAGTGCCAGACAGACCGAGCAACCGGGCTACGAATAAAAATGTGTGTGAATGTCTCAGCCATATCACAACACTGACATCTCGAGGCTAACGAAAAACCCCGGCGCTGAAGCACCTCATCAACTGGGAGCCACTGATGCCAGAATCTCCAAAGGAAGAACGACATGGTAGGCCTCAACCAACTGCCCCAACACGGGCGGAAAATATCTGAAGACGGAGCACGCTGACGAATCAGCTCCCAAGAAGATCTCACAGAGAAAGCACCATCGGAGCTATGGATCCATCGTGCCATATCAGGGTCTCCCGAAAGAACAGGAATCAAAACAATCTCCTCGGCAACCGAAGGAGCAACAACCGCACAAAGGCGATCAAAATCCCAGGACCCCTCAGACAGAAAATGAGAGACCCGAACATCACGACCCCCGCGGACCACACACCGGGAGGACAAAGGAACGTCCCCAAACCAAGTGTCATCCCAAAAGGAAACATCTCCGAGACCAACACGCCAACGAATGCCAGGCTCCGCGCGAGGGCGGATCCTGAGGAGACGACGCCAAATGGGGGAAATAGAAGCACGGGCGGGGACACAGGCAGGAGCATCCAGCCGGCAATACTTCCGGAAAAGGAATCTCGCCCATAGAGAGGAGCCCTGCCGAAATCTGAACCATAATTTTATAGAGAAACATTCCACGAGATCTTTCAATCTGCGGAATCCAAGGCCCCCCTCAAGCACGGGGAGGCAAGCCCGGGACCACCGGGCCCAGTGCCACTTCCTTTCCAAGGGCCTCGACCCCCAGAGGAAGGCATTGAAGGCTCGCTCAAGCTTCTCCATGACAGCCAGAGGTGGCTGAACCACCTGAAACAGATAAATCGGCATGGAGAGGAGCACGCTACGTATCAGGGTCATACGGCTACCCGGGGAGAGGGTCCGAATCTCCCAACCCTCTAACTTCCTACGAACAGACTGTAGGAGGGGCTCAAAAAGGGAGCACGTGCGATTACCCCGATAAAGGGGAACTCCGAGGTACTTGAGGGGCAGATGACCCTCGGCGAACCCGGTGATTCGCAAAAGCCGGGAGCGGAGGCGCCCAGAGCACCTCGGAGGCAAAATCAAAGAGCTCTTAGCAGCATTCACACGCTGCCCCGAACAATTCTCGTAGTGATGCAGAAAATCAACAAGGCGCTGCATACCACGAGACCCACCACTGGAAAAAATAATGACATCATCAGCGTAAGCCAGGTGGGAAATCAAAATATCACAATCAGACCGATACCTAATCGCAGGATGCTGCAGGTAGAGTCGGTCAAGGCCACGAGAAAGATACTCCGCCCCCAAAATGAAAAGAAGGGGAGACAATGGATCGCCCTGCCGGAGGCCTCTGGTGGAACCAAAAAACCCCGATAGAGAGCCATTAATGTTCACGGAGAAATGACAATGGGAAATACAGGCCGAGACCAAAGCCACAACACGCTCAGAAAAACCAAAATGTCTCAAAACATCAAAGAGGAAAGACCACTGGACCCTATCATAGGCCTTGGCCATATCCAACTTCAAGATGACATTACCACCACGAGTGGGGAGAGTAATGCTGTGAGTGAGCTCCTGGGCAAGAAGAATATTATCAGAGATCATCCGACCCGGAACGAAGCCACTCTGATTCGGGGAAACAAGTCTCTCCACCACATCCCTCAACCGAGAGTACAACAGCTTCGAGATGATTTTGTTCGTGATATTGCACAGACTGATCGGACGGAAGTCCGACCAGGCGCGTGCACCCTCGACTTTGGGAATTAGAGTGATCGTGGTGGCGGTAAAACCCTGAGGCATAAGAGATCCCTGAAAAAAATCAAGAACAGCACCAAAAACATCCTGATGGACAATCTCCCAGCAATGCTGAAAGAACGCCGAAGAAAATCCATCAGGGCCAGCAACGCTATCAGGGTGAATGGAGAAGACGGTCGCGCGGACCTCCTCCAAAGAGGGAATCGCAGCAAAACCATCATTCTCCACGTCAGAGATAACCGAGGGAAAACCCAAAAAATCAGGGCAATCGAGCGCAGAGGGCTCCCCGGTAAGAAGATCCTGGAAAAACAAGGCTCCTGACTGCTGAATCAAATCCTGAGACGTCAGGCAGACCCCATTCTCCCATATGCGGAAAATTTTATTCGCAACGCGCTTTTTCCTCACCATATTATGGAAGAGTCTGGTGTTCCGCTCACCATCCTCAAGCCAATGGCAAGCCGCTTTCTGTTTCCAAAAATCCGCCTCCATGGCGGTGATACGGGCCAGATCCTCATTGCGATCGGACAACGAAGTCCAATTCACGTCAGAAGGGTCGGTCTCACACACAGCCTCGGCTGAACGAACAGCCCTCTCGGCCTCAGTGAGTCTATCAAAGATGTTACCAAAAACATCCCGATTCCACCACCGGAGGTGATGCTTGAGACGCTTCATCTTGGCAAAAAGCCGAGGCATGCCGCTCAGACTGCAAGGCAGATTCCAATTAAGCCTCACAGTCTGCAAAAAACCATGGTGCCTAACCCACATACGCTGGAAGCGAAACGAGCTCGGCCCACGGGCAAAAACAGGAGCGGTAACCAAAAGCGGACAGTGATCCGAGACAGTACGAGCGAGATGTTCAACCCGAATCGAGCTGAAATGATCTCCCCAATCAACAGAAACCAAGACCCTGTCCAACCGCTTCCAAATGGTCTTATTCGTCCAAGTGAACGAAGACCCCTCAAAACCAGCATCGATCAGGCAAGAATCAAGAATAAAAGTGTTGAACTCCTCCATGGGTATCAACCTACCACCACGGGAGCCCAAACACTCAGACGCATCCCTAACGACATTAAAGTCGCCCCCAACCAGCCAGGGACCCAAAACAGGCTTAACCAAAAGCAAAGAAGCCCAAAGCTCCCTACGCTGAACATAATCACATCTAGCATAGACAAAAGAACAAAATATCTCTGTCGGCAAGAAAGAGGCAGAGACTTTGATGTGAAGGAACTGAGCATGATCAAAAACACACTCCGCCCTCACATCAGCAGCAAAAAAAAACCCAGATATGACCGGAGAGATTAGAGATGACTCCAGAAAACCCCAAACGGCGAGTCATGAATCTCGGATCCAGATCAATCATGGGCTCCAAAACAGCCAAAACCTTAATCTGTTTCTCCTTCACAAAGGCATGAAGCCTCTGCTGGGACTCCGAACCTCGAAGTCCCCGGATATTCCAGATTAAGCAATTCATGGGGAACGGGTGGAAGAAGGATCCGATCGCTTTTTACGCGATCGCCGACCATCATCCTGTGGTCTTTTTCTGGGATTGGACATGTCAGTGTCAAGAATACTACAATCAGACCCACAGCTAACCCCAGACACAGAATGTCGATCAAAATCCTGATCAGGATCATCAGCCGACATGTGACTGGGAATCATCTCAAGAATAGGGGGTCCCTGTCGAGCAATCAACTCGTCTAGCATAGAAGTGGCATCAGCAGGGGATGCAGGAAAAGATGGGACCGAGTGACTGCTATGATTTTCAATACATACCTCCGTGGAGGCAAACACAGGCACCACGTCCGGGCGTGGAGATCCAAGGTCATCCACGCAGTCCACAAAAGGAACACTCTCATCGTCCTCAGCCACCGTGACCTCAGGACGGTCAGAAATAGGGGCCTCCTGATGAGAACTCAAAACGACAGAGGGATCAGGAACACCTAATCCAAGCTCCTCAGAGCCTACCTCTGTCTCCTGCAAATGGGAAAGAACTCCAAAAGAGTTCGAAGCAAGAGGATCATCCCTCGGGAGAGCCTGACGAACAGGCCTCCGCCTCTGTCTACGTCGGGGACCATGGCCATTGACATGAAGCTGGGGCAGTGGTCCCGGGACAATGACAGGAACAGCACCCTGAGGAGGTGCCGGAGCAGGAGGGGCCTGTGGCTGAGGAGGGTCTCGATCAGTAGGCTTGGATCGAGCAGGTTTTGGATTTTTCCCATGTGAATAGCAAACATCTGTCGAATGACCCAACATTTTGCAATCCAAGCAATACCCAGGGATTTTCTCATAGACAACATCAATCTCCTGAGTATGATCACCCCAGCCCACCCAAATTTGCTTAACGGGTGATTCCAACACATTCAACTCCACACAGACACGAGCAAAAGCGCTCCGAGAGGAGTTAGCAGTAAAGTCATCCATTTTCACCGGGTTGCCCAAAATCTTGGCAAGGGCAAAAAGGCTTTTCTTGTTAAACAGGTGAATGGGCAAACCCGGGAAACGCACCCAAACCGGGGCAATGGGAGATTCTTCCTGAAGATTAAATTCCGGGGTCCATTTGGAAAAACGGATCCCGAGAGGTCCAACCATCATCTGCCCACGCGTCCAAAAGAGCGCATAATCCTCCTCACACTGAAGTGACAGGATCAGAAAACCCCGAGGCAAGAATCTCAAATCAAAAGATCGCTTCAATCCCAAACGAGCAAATGCCGCAGAAATACTCGAGTTAGGGACTAAGGATCTATTACCAGAAATCTTCCCAACTAAAGAAAACTTAAAAGGTTCGGTCAGAGAAGACATTACCTCATCCGGGAATAAAATACCCGGTTTCCCATCCTTAAGAGTCGGCAGAGGCATTTCATCCATAGCATTCACTACATCTCCAAAGCCATTCCTCCCCGAGCGAGGTGAAGTAGGAGCCAGAGCATCCCTAAATGACACCGGAAACGTCTTAGTCGCCCGAGAATCAGATTTAGAAGCCGAACCTGAGTTGTTGACCGGCGAGTTGACCGGCGAGTTGACCACCGGAGATGTACCGAAGATCGGCGACGGCGAGGAGGTCATAGAACCGGTCTTCAATCCACTAGAACCGGGCATAAGAGGGGTCGATTGAACCAAAGAAGGGGAGGAAAATCGATTTTGACCTAGAAATTGGGGGTTTCCGACCGGTGGTCGGAAACCTGAAATTGAAGGTGGCAAAACTCGACCCATGACTGGACGATTATAGCCTAAAGAGGAATCGAAGAAATAAGCCGGAACAGTACCTGAAATCGGCGGCGAAGTGGACGGAAACTCACCGATTTGGGGTTTTTTGATCGGCGGCGGATTTTCTGAAATTGATGGAAGGATTGGAGAGCCCATGGAATGAGGAGTATACGGTAGAGAGGAATTAGCCAAAGGAACCGCCACGCCGGAGTAATTTGAGAAACATTCCGACGAAGCTAGGGTTTGAGGGTGGAAATCAGTAGATCTGAAATTGTCGCCGGAGGGGAACACCGTTGACGACGGGGCCTGTGGCAGTGGAATCGTCTGGACCTCACGATTCCAGATCGGGGCTTTTTGTGGAAAATGGTGACCAGAATCGGCCGGACGAAGCGGAGAAGAACTCGCCGCCGCGGGGAACAGTGCTGGCGCAACTTGTGACGAAGATTCCGGTGAAAATACTGAGTTATTGATAGTGGGGCTGGTACCAATGGAACCGTCTGCTCGAGGCGAGTCAGATGGTTGGTAGTTGGCGCCGGGAGGAACAGTGCACGGCGACGACGCGATTTTGGACGGAAATGGCGAGATTTCGGTCGGGAAATTAGAGGGGTTACCGGACTTCATTTGGACTGAAACTTGGACAGGGTGGTCGCCGTGAGGAGGCGGTTCAGGTGGGGTGGTTGGCCGGCCGGGATCCGGCGGCGGCGGCATGGCAGCGTGTAGGCGTGAATAGTGACGGGTTTAGTGTGTTTTTTCTCACCTTTTACTATGTGTTTTTTCAGAGAAAATTTTTTGGGGGCAAAAGGGTCTCGGTTTTGGGTTTAGGGTTTAGGGTTTAGGGTTTAGGGTTTAGGGTTTTTTTTTTTTTTTTTTTTTTTTTCCCAGAAACACCGCCGGAAGCGGGGGGGTTCGGCGGACCCCTACCAGTATATACAACAAAAGAGCATAACAAAAAACACCTAATGGGAGGGGGACTAGGCCAAGACCTCCGCAAAAAGGCTATACAATCATAACATCAAAGCATAAATAGAGACATAGTACAACAAGGCAACCCGAAAAACAACAGAACAAAAAGCAAACAAACCAGCGGGTGCCCCGGAATACATCCAGCAAAATAAAACAAAATGTGGGTAAGGAGAATTCTGCAGTGAACGCCCACCACAAGACGCCCAAAAGGCGAAAAACAATATCATCCTGGATCAGGAGGTCGCCCGTAGGGCAAAGCCGCCTGATCCGCCTTCTGTCTGTCATACCGCCGCTGCTGAGAACGCGTACGGCCGGGAAGCGGTAAAGATAAACAGGCAGTGGTTGAAGATGACACATCACCGTCCTCACATCCCGTACTCCCTGAACCCACCGCAAATGAAGTCATCATAATAGAAGCAGGAGTATCAACCACAGAATCCTGAACGGCAGGAGCATGCTCAACCACCGGAACAACCACGGGTTCAGAAACAACTGCAACAGCAGGAGACACCACCTCAACCATATCTGTGGCCTGAGAAGAGATAACCGGAGCCACAACTACTGGAGATAGATACCCTGCTCTAGCATTTTGCTCCGTCGCGAGCTTACTCAAAAGAGACTTGACCTTAATGGGACGGGTTTTGACAACACCCGAAGACTCACCAGGACCAGAATCATTAGGTAAATCCTGCAGGACCTCATAATAATTCTTCGTAGAAATAGGCCTATTTGGATCTTTCCTCAGAACAGGCCGACGCCGTGGACGCTTAGAAACATGCACTGCAAAATCAGTATCACTGGACGGTGGCTGATCAGAATTAATCCCCTGAGGCTGCTCACTAGGATCCTGAGGTGGTGAATCAGATACAACACCCTTACCATGAGGTCGGGTCCGGCGTGGGCGAGAAGACTTGCCATTACGAGAGCAAAAATCAAGTGAATGACCCAATAACTGGCAATAAGAACAATAATGGGGAACTTGCTCATAGACCACCTCCAGAACCTGACTATGATCACCCCAACCAACCCATATATGCTCCGGACGTGCCTGAAGAACATCAATCTCAACACAAACCCGAGCAAAAGAGCCTCTGGTACCCTCAGCAGTAATCTCATCAATCTTAACAGGATTACCTAAAATCTTAGCAAGTGGATACAAGCTCTGTTTAGCATAAAGATGCAAGGGCAAATCAGGAAACCTGACCCAGACCGGAGCAATAGAAGAGTCTGCCTCAAACTTGAATTCAGGAGTCCATTTAGAAAAACGAATCACTACAGAGCGAATCGAAACTAGAGGCTGAGTCCAAAACCTCAAATAATCCTCCTCACAGGAAAGGGTGAGAACCATATACCCCCGAGGAAGAAAACGAACAGTATGAGAACCCAACAAACCGATACAAGACAAAGCAGATAAAATATCGGAATTAGGAGTCAATCTCCGGTTCCCCGTTATACGCCCTACCAAAGCAAATTTAAACGGAGCAGACAGAGACGAAATAACCTGATCTGGAAACAAAATACCTGGAATGCCATCACGAATAGTCGGAGCAGGCACCTCCTCCATCGAGTCAACAACATCTGCGAAACCCCTGGCCAGCAGATTTGGAGACGAACGACTCAAAATATCCTTGAAAGATACCGTAGGAGGAACAGAACGCGCAGAAACAACCGTTGTATCAACAGGAGCAGAAGTGCACAAATTGGATACTGGGTCAACCCGCTTGAAAGGAATGGGTGACTCGGCCGATCCAACTCGGACCACCTTCGCCGGAGAACAGCCGTCAACCGGCGATGATGAGGGGACCCCAGAACCGGCCAATAAACTCGGAAAACCGGTGGAACTCGGCCCTGAAATAGCAGAACTCGGCGATGAACTCGATCCGAACCCACAAAATTGGGCGTTTCCGATCTGCGATGGATTTCCAGCAATTGAGGACATGGAACGATTACCCATCCCTTGATGAGTACCCTGGCCAAAGGAATTTAAATTTGGTGCGGCGACGGCAGCGGAATTGAAGACAAACTCCGGCACAGGCGTGAGTACAGTATGTGAATTCTTAGATCTGAAATTCCCGTCCACCGGAGAAGAATCAGATGATGGGTGAGGTACCAAAAGATGCACCTTGGAGAGAGGATCACAGATCGGGGAACTGATCGAATATACAAGGCCGGAAGGAGCCGGAATTTGAGCTGGAATGGACGAATTCGCGATGAACAGTGACGGCGCCACTTCGCCGGCCGATTTGGAGGAGCAAATGAACTCCGATTTGCATGAAATTTTTACACTAGAATCGTCTTGAGGAGACGCTTCCAACGAACCACAAATTAAAGGCAGACGATGATCGGAGACCGGTCCGATATCGATCGCCGGAATCTGCGCAAATTCCGGGCCTTTAGACGTCGATTTGGCCGAGCAACCGAGCTTCGATTGACCTGAAAATTTTACAGAAGACGCGTCTCGAGGAGGCGCACTTGGTCGTACAGTTGGCCGGCCGGAGACCGGCGCCGACATGGGGCGATTTTTGAGTGATTTTTTGGCGAATTTTGGTCTCTATTCACTTGAGAGAAAAATTTTTTTTCTTTTGGGGGCGGTTTGGTTTAGGGTTTAGGGTTTAGGGTTTTTTTTTTTTTTTTTTTTTTTTTTTTTTTAGCGGTGGGGTTAGGCGGACCCCTACCTGTATATATAAACACAAAAGAAATACAAGATAAGGCCTAAAGAGAGGGCAGGTATACCAAGACCTCTCTAAAAGCGAGTCTGACAACACATAAAACATAAAGACATAAAACCTAGGGTGGCAAATACACGTGCCAAAATCTAATCCCTAGGAAAAGCGCATAATAAAATGAACATATAAGAGCAGCGCTAAATACATCAAAACAAATCGAAACATGTCTAAACTGTAAAGATCCGACTCAGATGTAGGTGCAAAAGACAACCAATTGTACCCATCTCTGATCCGTCTGTCGCTGTAAGTCCAACATGAAAATGGCGTCCTAGTCCGAGATCGGTCGCAATCCAGCTGAAGTAAGAGAAACTTCAAATCCCCAGAAGAAGGTGAAAACGTATGGAGCTCATAACGTCATAAATCCAAGCGTGACTGGAACGTTGATATAAGAGGTAGCCAAGAGATAACATGGAGAGCCACCAATGCACGTAGCAAAAGCAGAGAACATATAAATCCCGACATGAATGGAGCTCTGGGCCAGAGAAACCACTGAGAGAGATCATCCAAAGCCACCATAAAACCCGGCAAGAGAACACAAAATATAGAAAGCGGCGGCCAAGGAGAAGCCTGCAGAGAGCGACCGCCAGAGAACAGGGTGGTCCAAATAAAAGCACCAATGGAGAAGGTGCGAGAGTCCACCCAGATCCAAAGAAACAAAGCACTCCAAAGAGACAGTACCTGCAAAGGAAAAAATACATATAGATATATATAAATATATATATATATATAGAAATAGATCCAAATAAAGGAAGGGGCTGCAAATAGCTAAGAACATCTGTATCTAAGGTAGGGAAGCCCGGAGATATCCGAGCGGGTCAGTATGGATATGTGTCTGGGTAGTGAAGGACCTAACTCTAAGGTATAAACCCTAATGGTATGAGCCCTCGCCGCCAACGCATCCGCCACCGAATTTCCCTCCCGAAAAATATGTGAAAAATGAACCGCCCGCCCCCTCAAAAGAAACAGAATCCGAGTGACTGTATGATGAAGGCCCCAATGACACCGACGAGAACGCAGGATCTGAAGAGAAATCTGAGAATCGGTCTCAACCCAAAGGGGAAAAAGACCGAGATCGGAACAGATAAGAAGGCCCCTCCAAACCGCCCAAAGCTCCGCCCGGACATTGGTCCCGACTCCGATAAACTCGCTGAAGGAGAGCACCACCCTGCCAGAAGAATCACGCACAACACCACCGACAGACGACTCCCCAGGATTGCCCCTCGAACTCCCATCAACATTCAGCTTAAAGCACCCAGGTGGTGGACAGAGCCACCGGACAATCGCTAACCTATGGGTCCGCTGAAAGGCAACAAAAATTCCCAGCGATCTCGCCGCCTCAAAGGCACCAAGCCAGTGCTTGGGCTTAACAATGAAAGCAGCATGGGCAAGACGCAGATAAGACAAAATCTGAGACTTCACAGTCTCCCCAGAAATACGCAACTGACGGTGCTTCGCATCATTACGAGCCATCCAGAGAAACCACAAAACAATGAAGGGCAGAAACTCCTTGACGTGGCCCCCAGGTGCCCAATGAAGATTTCTCTTCCAAGCGCTAAGGAACAACCTGAGATCCCCTGTGCAGGGGATCCGGACACGAAATATGGCCCCAAAGAAATGCCAGACATAACGGGCTATCGGGCCATCAATGAAGACATGTGTAAATGTCTCCGACATATCACAACACTGGCATCGAGAAGCCAACTCAAAGCCACGACGTTGGAGCATATCATCCAACGGGAGCCACTGATGCCAAAATCTCCAAATAAAAAAAGACATCGTGGGCCTCAACCAACGGCCCCAACAAGGAGTCAAGATATCAGAAACAGGGTCTCTCAATCGGACAAGCTCCCAAGCAGACCTAATCGAAAAAGCACCGTCAGAACTGTGAATCCAAAGCGCCAAATCAGGCTCGCCAAAGGCAATCGGGGTCAAAGTAATCGCCTCAGCAACAGAAGGGGCCACCACAGCGCAAAGAAGATCGAAATCCCAAGCCCCCTCAGACAAAAAGTGAAAAACCCGAACAGCACGGCCCCCACGGACCTCACACTGGCTGGACAGAGCAGTATCCCCAAACCATATGTCATCCCAAAAGGACACGTCTCCAAGGCCAACGCGCCAGCGAATGCCGGGCTCGGCGCGAGGTCTGATCCGTAGGAGACGACGCCAGGTGGGGGATATTAAACCACGAGGGAGAACAGAGGCAGGAGCATCCATCTGGCAATACTTCCGTAAAAGGAATCTCGCCCAGAGAGAGGAGCCCTGCCGAAACCGGAACCACAACTTAATAGAAAAGCTATCCACCAGATCTTTCAATCTGCGGAAGCCAAGACCACCCTCCATCACTGGGAGACAGGCTCGAGACCACTTGGCCCAGTGCCATTTCTTCTCCAGTGTCCGCGACCCCCAGAGAAAAGCGTTGAAAACCAGCTCAAGCTTCTCCATGACAGCAAGCGGTGGCTGTACCACCTGAAACAGATAAATCGGCATGGAGAGGAGCACACTGCGGATAAGGGTTATGCGGCTACCCGGAGAGAGCGTCCGGATCTCCCAACCCTCTAACTTCCTACGAACAGATTGTAGGAGGTGCTCAAAAAGGGAACATACTCGGTTACCCCTAAACAAGGGGACTCCGAGGTACTTGAGGGGCAAATGACCCTCCGCAAACCTGGTGATGCGCAAAATCCGAGAGCGAAGTCGCTCAGAACACCTCGGAGGCAAGATAACAGAACTTTTGACAGCGTTCACCAGCTGACCCGAACAATTCTCATAATGATGCAGTAAACCCATAAGGCGCCGCAAACTACGAGACCCACCATTGGCGAAAATAATGACATCATCAGCATAAGCCAGATGGGAAATCAGGATATCACAACCAGAGCGGTACCTGAGCTCAGGATGCTGCAGGTAGAGGCGGTCAAGGCCGCGCGATAGGTACTCCGCCCCCAAAATGAAAAGCATGGGGGACAAGGGATCGCCCTGTCTGAGGCCTCTAGTGGAACCAAAGAACCCCGAGAGAGAGCCATTGATGTTCACGGAGAAATGACAATGAGATATGCAAGCCGAGACCATCTCCACAACCCGCTCCGAGAAACCAAAGTGTCTCAAAACCTCGAAGAGGAAAGGCCACTGGACCTTGTCATAGGCCTTGGCCATATCCAACTTCAGGATAACATTACCGCCACGAGTGGGGAGAGTGAGACTGTGAGTGAGCTCCTGGGCTAGGAGAATATTATCGGAGATCATCCGACCCGGAACGAAGCCACTCTGATTCGGTGAAATAAGTCTCTCCGCCACAACCCTCAGCCGAGAGTACAACAGCTTAGAGATGATCTTATTAGTGACATTGCACAGACTAATCGGACGGAAGTCCGACCAAGCATGAGCACCCGCGACTTTGGGGATCAGAGTGATTGTGGTGGCGGTAAAACCCTGGGGGAGGGGAGAACCCCTGAAAAAATCCAGGACAGCATCAAAAACATCCTGATGAACAATCTCCCAACAATGCTGAAAGAACGCCGAGGAGAAGCCATCAGGCCCAGCCACACTATCAGGATGTATGGAGAAGACGGTCGCACGAACCTCCTCCAAAGAAGGGGTCGCAACAATACCCTCATTCTCCACAGCAGAGATAACGGAGGGGAAGCCCGAAAAATCAGGACTCGCAAGCGCAGAGGGGTCACCAGTAAGCAAATGCTGGAAAAACGAGGCTCCCGACTGCTGAATCAACTCAGGAGACGTCAGGCATACCCCATTATCCCAGATGCGGAAAATCTTATTCGCCACCCTTTTCTTCTTCACCATGTTGTGAAAGAGTTTGGTGTTCCTCTCACCATCCTCTAACCAGTGGCAAGCAGCTTTCTGTCTCCAAAAATCCGCCTCCATGGCGGTGACACGGGCCAGATCCTCATTGCGATCAGACAGAGAAGTCCAATTCAACTCAGAAGGATCAGCCTCACAGACAACCTCAGCGGACCGAACAGCCCTCTCAGCCTCAATGATTTTATCGAAAAGGTTCCCAAAAACATCCTGATTCCACCACTTGAGGTGATGTTTGAGGCGCTTAATCTTAGCAAAAAGGCGAGGCATACCACTCAAACTACAAGGCAGAAACCAATTAAGCCGAACAGTCTGCAAAAAACCATGATGCCGAAGCCACATACGCTGGAAGCGAAACGAGCTCGGCCCACGGGCAAAAACCGGAGCGGTGACCAAAAGCGGACAGTGGTCAGAGAAAGTACGGGGAAGATGTTCAACACGAATGGAGCTGAAATGATCACCCCAATCAACGGAGACCATAACCCTGTCCAATCGCTTCCAAATGGTCTTATTCGTCCAGGTGAACGAAGAGCCCTCAAAACCGGCATCAACCAGACCAGAATCCAAAATGAAAGTATTGAACTCCTCCATGGGTAGAAGCCTACCACCACGGGTGCCCAAACACTCAGATGCATCTCTGACTACATTAAAATCACCCCCAACAAGCCAAGGACCCAGAGCAGGCTTGACCTGAAGAAGGGAAGACCAAAGATCTCTGCGCTCAACGTAGCCGCAGCTGGCATAAACAAATGAACAAAACACCTCAGTCGGTAAAAAAGAGGCGGACAACTTGATGTGCAGGAACTGAGCATGATCAAAAACACACTCAGTCTGCACATCCGCGGATGAAAAAACCCAAATATTACCAGAAAGATTCGAAATGACTCTAGAAAAACCAAAACGGCGAGTCATGAATCTCTGGTCCAACATGATCATCGGCTCCAAAATGGCCAAAATCTTAATCTGATGCGCCTTCACATAAGCATGAAGCCGCTGTTGGGACTCCGAACTCCGAAGTCCCCGAACATTCCAAATGAGGGAATTCATGGAGATCGATGAGCAGAAGCACCCGGCCGCCGCTTAAACGAAACTCCCAACGCTTCCTTTTTCCTTTTATTCACGTTCGACATATCAGTATCCTGAGCACCAGAATCAGAATGTCGATCAAACCCCGTGTCGAGGTCATCAGCAGACATACGCTCGACAATCCGCTCACAAACAGGAGACCCCTGTTGAGCAACAAGTTCCTCAAGATGAGAGGAAACATCTGGAGAAGAAGGAATGGAAGGAATCGAATGGCAGCTGTGATTCTCCATGCACTGAACAGAAGTGCCAAAACCCCCCTCCTCAAACTGATGAACCAAAGACTGAACAGACACACAAGCCGTACCCGAAGGTAAGGCGTCAACAATGGGCAGACCCAAACTAATCGGGTCAACATCAACAACAGGAGCCTGATCCAAAGGAGCATCTCCAAGTAAACCATCACCCACAACCTCCAAGTGGGATCCAAGATCAGGATTAAGACCAACCAACTCAGTAGCGTCGCAACGCTGAGCCTCATCATGCCAGGGTGACAAAACCTCAAAGGCATTTGAGGAAGTAACTTGATGCGGAACATCAGGAACTGTAGGGGGGGCTCCAGCAGGATGACCCCTGTGCACAGGCCGCCTCCTCCGTCTACGTCTAGGGCCATCGCCATTTAAATGAAGCTGAGGCTGTGGTCCAGGATTAAAGACAGGAACAGCACCCTCCTGGGGTTTGGGTTTAGGGTTTGGGGTTTGGGGTTTGGGGTTTGGGGTTTGGGGTTTCGGGTTTAGGGTTTCGGGTTTCGGGTTTCGGGTTTAGGGTTTAGGGTTTAGGGTTTCGGGTTTAGGGTTTAGGGTTTAGGGTTTAGGGTTTTTTTTTTTTTTTTTTTTTTTTTTTTTTTTTTTTTTTTTGTAATAAACACCGCCGGAAGCGGGGGGGTTAGGCAGACCCCTACCTGTATATATCATCAAACACAAAATACAAGATAAAACCCAAAGAGAGGAGGATAAAATCAACACCTCTCAAAAGGCTAGTCATACAAATAGAAAAACAGAAACCTAGGGTGGCAAATACACAAGCCAAAAACTAATCCCTAAGTAAAATGCATAATACAAATAAACACAAATGATCAGTGCTAAATATATGAAAACAAAGCGAAACATATCTAAACAGTAGTGATCCAGCTCAGAAGTAGGTGCAAAAGACCATTGATGGTACCCATCTCTGAGCCGTCTGTCGATGTAATGACAATCTGAAAAGTACATCCTAATCCAAGAACGGGCAGCTATACACGATCTGGCCGTCAAAATAATATGCAGCTGGAAAGATACTGTGCAAAAATGGTCGAAACACAAAAGGAGGACCGTAATCCAGCTCGAGTCAGAAAATCTCAAAGACCCAAGGAGAGGGGGACAACTGACGGAGCTCATAAAATCAGAAATCCAAGCATGACTGTAACTCTGAAATAAGAGGCAACCAATAGTGAACGTCCAGAGCCACCAATGCACGGAGCAGAAGTAGAAACCATATAACTCCCGAGATGAATGAGGCTCCGGGCTAAAGAGACCACCGAAATATATCATCCAGAGCCACCATAACAATCGACAAGAGAGCATAAAAGTAAGAAAGCGGCGGTCAAGTAAGAGTCTGCAGTGAGCGCCAGCCGAATAACAGGAATGGTCCAAAGAAAAGCACCGACGGAGAAAGTGCTGGGACCCACCCAAATCCAAAGGAACAAAATATGAAGAGTGCAAGTGTCTGGGCCAACTTGCACCGCTCAAATGTGATATAAAAAACAACCTCCAAGCACAAAAGACCTGCAAGAAAAAATATACATATATATAGATAAAGAAAGAGAGCCAAAAGGAAGAAGGGGCTACAAATGGCTAAGAATATCTGGATCTGAGGTATGGAAGCCCTGAATGATCAGAACGGGCAAGGATGGAGATGTGTCTGGGTAAGGAAGGACCTAACTCTAAGGTAAACTGCCTAAGGTCATGAGCCCTAGCCGCCAAAGCATCCGCCACCGAATTACCCTCCCTGTATATGTGCGAGATATGAACCATACGCCCCCTCAAGAGAACCAAAATCCTAGACATAATGTGATCCAACCCCCAACAACACTGACGAGATCGGAGGATCTGAATAGAAATCTGGGAATCAACCTCAATCCAAAGAGGGAAAAGAGAAAGATCAGAACAAAGGATAAGACCCCTCCAGACCGCCCAGAGTTCCGCCCGGATAGTAGACCCAGCTCCAATGAACTCACTGAACGAAAGCAAGACCCGCCCAGAATGATCACGAACGACGCCACCAACCGAAGAATCCCCAGGATTCCCTCTCGAACTCCCATCCACATTAAGCTTAAAACAACCGAACGGCGGCCGAAGCCAACGAACAATCGCCGTCCGATGATATCTGTGAAAGCAAACCGAAATCCCTAGCGAACGCGCCACCTGGAAATAACCCACCCAATGCTTGGGTTTGACAGTACGCGCAGAATGGGCGAGGCGCAGGTAAGACAAGATCTGGAACTTCACCGTCTCTCCAGAAATGGAGAGCAAGCGGTGCTTCGCATCATTCCGAGCCGTCCAGAGAAACCACAAAATAATGAAAGGGAGAAACTCCCTCACATGGCCCCCTGGAGCCCAGACCAGATCCCTCTTCCACGCACTAAGGAATAGCCTGAAATCCTCAGTGTCAGGGATACGAACCCCAAAGACAGCACCAAAAAAATGCCAAACAGGGCGAGCCACCGGGCTGCGAATAAACACATGCGTGAATGTCTCAGACATATCACAACACTGACAACGAGACGCTAACGCAAAGCCACGGCGCTGAAGCACCTCATCAACTGGGAGCCACTGATGCCAAAATCTCCAAAGAAAGAATGACATCGTAGGCCTCAACCAGCTACCCCAACAGGGGCGATTAATGCCAGAGATCGGGGCGCGCAAACGGATCAACTCCCAAGCGGACTTAACAGAAAAAGCACCATCGGAGCTATGAATCCAACGAGCCGAATCCAACTCTCCCAAGAGAATCGGGACCAACACAATCTGCTCCGCAAAAGAAGGAGCAACTACTGAACAAAGGAGGTCAAAATCCCAGGTTCCCTCCGAAAGAAAATGGGAAACCCGGGCACCACGATCTCCACAGACCTCAGTCTGACTGGACAGGGGAACATCCCTGAACCAACAATCATCCCAAAATGAAAGATCTCCATGGCCGACACGCCAGCGAATACCACTCTCCGCACGAGGCCTGATCTGGAGCAAACGCCGCCAAGTGGGAGAGATAAAACCACGAGAAAAGACACAAGCTGGGTGCGCCAAGAGGCAATATTTCCTCATCAAAAATTTGGCCCAGAGGGAAGATCCCTGCCTGAACCGAAACCACAGTTTTATGGAGAAGCTATCCACGAGATCTTTCAATCTGCGGAAGCCAAGACCCCCCTCTTCCACGGGGAGGCAAGCCCGAGACCAACGAGCCCAATGCCATTTCTTCTCCAAGGGCCTAGACCCCCAAAGAAAGGCATTAAAGGCTCTCTCAAGTTTCTCCATGACAGCCAACGGAGGCTGAACAACCTGAAACAAATATATGGGCATCGAGAGGAGCACGCTACGAATGAGGGTCATGCGGCTCCCCGGAGAAAGAGTACGAATCTCCCAACCCTCCAGCCGCCTCCTAACAGACTGTAAGAGGGGCTCAAAATGAGAACACGTCCTATTTCCACGAAATAAGGGAACTCCTAGGTACTTGATCGGCAGATGCCCCTCCGCAAAGCCAGTGATACGCAAAAGTCTAGAGCGAAGGCGCTCAGAGCATCGCGGAGGAAGAATCAGGGAACTCTTGACAGCATTCACCAGCTGTCCCGAACAGTTCTCATAGTGATGCAGAAAATCTAAAAGACGCTGCATCCCACGAGACCCACCATTGGCAAAAATAATGATATCATCAGCATAGGCCAGATGGGAAATCAAAAGATCACAACTAGAACGGTACCTGAAAGCAGGATGACGCAAGTAGAGTCTGTCAAGGCCACGCGAAAGATACTCCGCCCCTAAGATGAAGAGAAGGGGGGACAATGGGTCTCCCTGCCTGAGGCCCCTGGTAGAACCGAAGAACCCCGAAAGAGAACCATTGATATTAACGGAGAAATGACAATGAGAAATACAGGCCGAGACCAACGCCACAACCTGCGCAGAGAAACCAAAATGGCGCAAAACAGCAAAAAGGAAAGGCCATTGGACCCGATCATAGGCCTTAGCCATATCCAACTTCAAAATAACATTACCACTACGAGTGGGAAGAGTGAGACTATGAGTGAGCTCCTGAGCAAGGAGGATGTTATCAGAAATCATCCGTCCCGGAACAAAACCACTCTGATTCAAAGAAATGAGTCTCTCCGCCACAGCCCGCAAACGAGAGTACAACAACTTAGAAATGATTTTGTTCGTGACATTACACAGGCTGATCGGACGGAAATCCGACCAAGCCCGAGCACCCTCGACTTTTGGGATCAAAGTAATCGTGGTAGCAGTAAAGCTCTGGGGCAGGGGAGAGCCTCGGAAAAAATCCAAAACCGCATCCAACACATCCTGATGAACGATCTCCCAGCAATGCTGGAAAAACGCCGAAGAGAAGCCATCAGGGCCTGCCACACTGTCAGGAGAAATGGAGAAAACAGTCGCACGCACCTCCTCAAGGGAGGGGGTAGCAGTAATACCATAATTCTCCTCATCAGAAATCACCGAAGGAAACCCCGAAAAATCAGGACAATCAAGCACAAAGGGATCCCCAGTGAGTAAGTTCTGAAAAAATGAGGCACCCGACTGCTGAATCATCTCAGGAGACGTCAGGCAAACCCCATCATCCCATATGCGGAAAATCTTATTAGCCACACGCTTCTTCTTAACCATGTTATGAAAGAGTTTGGTGTTCCGCTCACCATCCTCTAGCCAGTTGCATGCAGCTTTTTGTTTCCAAAAATCCGCCTCCATGGCGGTGACACGGGCCAGATCCGCATTACGATCGGACAGGGCAGTCCAATTCGAATCAGAAGGATCGGCCTCACAAGCAAGCTCAGCGGAACGAACTGCGCTCTCAGCCTCGGTGATTTTATCAAAGATGTTACCAAAAACATCCCGATTCCACCACTTGAGGTGATTCTTAAGACGCTTCAACTTGACAAAAAGACGCGACATACCAATTAGACTGCAAGGCAAATTCCAATTGAGCCTGACAGTCTGCAAAAAACCATGATGCCGAAGCCACATACGCTGGAAGCGAAACGAGCTCGGCCCACGGGCAAAAACCGGAGCGGTAACCAAAAGCGGACAGTGGTCAGAAACAGTACGGGGGAGATGTTCAACTCGAATGGAGCTGAAATGATCACCCCAATCAACAGAAACCATAACCCTGTCCAACCGCTTCCAAACGGTCTTATTCGTCCAAGTGAACGAAGACCCCTCAAAACCAGCATCAATCAAACCAGAATCCATAATGAAAGTGTTGAACTCCTCCATGGGTAGCAACCTACCACCACGGGTGCCCAAACACTCAGACGCATCACGAACAACATTGAAATCCCCACCAACCAGCCAAGGACCCAGAACAGGCTTGACGTGAAGCAGGGAAGACCAGAGGTCCCGACGCTCAATATAATCACATCTGGCATAAACAAAAGAACAAAAAACAGATGTGGGTAAAAAAGGGGCAGAAACCTTAATGTTAAGGAACTGAGCATGATCAAGGACACACTCAGCCTGCACATCAGCAGCAAAAAAACACCCAAATGTGACCAGAGAGATTCGAAATGACTCGAGAAAAACCAAGACGACGAGTCATGAATCTCTGATCTAAATCAATCATCGGCTCCAAAACAGTCAAAATCTTAATCTGTTTCTCCTTAACAAAAGCATGAAGCCTCTGTTGGGACTCCGAACCCCGGAGTCCCCGGATATTCCAGATTAGGAAATTCATGATGAACGGGCAGCAGAAATGCCGATCGCTTCCTGAGCGACCCAGGGGGATCATCCCTCCCCCTCTTTTTCTTAACATCTGGCATATCTGAGTCCAGGACGCCGTCCTCAGACGCACGGCCATCACCCGGTTCAGAAAGTCTATCAAAAACCTGGTCAAGATCCTCAACAAACCTCTCACGGACAACCCTCCTCAGAAATAGGAGAACCCTGTCTATCAACCAGCTGAGTAAACAAAGAAGACGCATCAGCAGGGGACGAAGGGCCAGAAGGGATCGAGTGACAACTATGATTCTCCAAACAAATCACGGGTTCAGAAAACACCGTGTCAATACCAGCATGCGGAGACCCCAAAACTTCCACACAATCAACAAAAGGAATAACATCCTCCTCCTCCAAATCTTTAGCCCCAGACTGGGCTGACACACCACCTAATGCCAACGGGGAAACAACAACGGTGGGTGAACTCAAACCAACAGTATCCATACCCTCGGATGGAGCATGCTCCAAAGGAGGACCCCCGGTGAAATCAACACCCACATCCCCAAAGCGGGGCCCAGACTCAGAAGTGGAACCAACTAACGCACTAGAATCAAAAAGCTGCGCCTCCTTCTGCAAAGGAGAAAGGACATCAAAAGCATTCGAAGTACTCTTCGACTGTGAAGGAGCCTGCCCTGAAGGAGGAACAGCAGCAGGTGGAACTCGACGCGCAGGCCGTCTCCTTCTACGACGCTTAGGGCCAACAAAAGTCTCAGCATTAGGGTCCTGATGACCCTGGACCTCATCAGAAATGACACCCTCCTGGGATGACGGACCCGAAGCAGCAGTCTGAGATGGAGGGACTGGACCAAATGACTTAGCCCGGATCGGCCGGGGATTCTTGCCATGAGAGTAACAAACACTCGTCGCATGTCCCAGCATTTTGCAATCAGTGCAATAAGCCGGGATCCTCTCATACACAACCTCAATCTCTTGAGTGTGATCACCCCAGCCCACCCAAATGTGCTTTACGGGAGGCTCCAACACATTAATTTCCACACACACGCGAGCATAGGCCCCACGAGACACCTCAGCAGTGTGGTCATCAACTTTGATAGGCTTTCCCAAGAGCTTGGCAATAGCACAAAGGCTTTTTTTCTCATATAAATGCAAAGGTAATTCCGGAAGTCGAGCCCAAACTGGCGCAACTGGCGACTCCGCCTGAAACTTGAATTCTGGTGTCCATTTAGAAAAACGGATACCAAGTGAGCCAACCATCATATTACCACGCGCCCAAAGCCGTGCGTAATCCTCTTCACAAGAAAGAGTAATGACCATGAAACCCCGGGGTAAAAATTTCAAATTGAACGGTCTGACCAAACCCACTTTGCCAAAGGCAACAGAAATCATCGAATTGGGCACCACAGACCGATTCCCAGAAATTTTACCCACCAATGCAAATTTAAATGGCTCAATAAGGGATGAAATTACCTTATCCGGGAATAAAATACCCGGTTTCCCATCCAAAAAGAAGGCTCGAGAATCTCCTCCATCGAGTTGAGAACATCATCAAAGCTATTCTTCACCGTACGAGGAGACGGGGGAGCCAAAACGTCCTTAAAAGACACATGAGGAGAAACAACTTTCGAACTTACATTGACCGCAGAAGCACCAGATGTGACTGCCGAGTTGACCCACGACACTTGACTAAGAGACTCAACCGAGTTGACTCGGCCCTGACCCACCGGACCACCACCGAGGACCGGCGACGTAGCAGCGAACATGAAACCGGTGTCGGAACCAGCAGAACCGGGCGGCGGAGGGGTGAACTCGGTAAACACAGTAGTCGGAAACGGTGAAGAAATCGGAAATTGGGCGTTTCCGATTGCCGGACTGAAACCAGAAATTGAAGATACCGGATATTGCCCATGACAGGGGGAGTAAACGCCATGGAGGAATTGAGAAATGGAGGTGCGACGCCGGAGGAATTGAGCAAGGAAGCCGTCGCGATCGGTGAACAGTGACTGAAATCGTAGATCTGAAATTGCCGTCGCATACGAACGGCGTTGGGGCTGATACCAGAGGCAAACTGATCGTCTGGGTGAGGGGATTCAAGATCGGGGTTCCATTAGCAACGAGGGTTGCCGGGGATGGCCGGAATTTGGAGGAAAACCAGACGGCGCAGACGTGACAGTGGCGCCGAGGACAAAAACGAAGAACACGGCGGCTGAGGTGAATAATCCGGTCGCGCATGGGTATCACTGGAAAGCTGACTAAAAACCGATACAGGAGAAGTACCTCCGGTGCCGGGAAGAGCAGCGGCCGCCGGCGACGAAGAAGAAGTAAAAACAGGCGAAATTTCGAACTGAAAATCGGGGACGTTGCCGGAATCCAATCGGTCTGAGATTTTGGTATGTTGATCGGCGATGGGAGGCGGTTCTAATGGGTGGTGGTCGCCGGCCGGGATCCGGCGGCGGTGACATGGCGGCGGGTAATGACGTGAATAGTGCCAAAAAGGGGTAATTTTGGAATTTTTTTTTTTTCTTGAGAGCGTTTTTTCGGTTGGGTTTTTTGGGTTTTGGGTTTTGGGTTTAGGGTTTAGGGTTTAGGGTTTAGGGTTTAGGGTTTAGGGTTTAGGTTTAGGGTTTAGGGTTTAGGGTTTAGGGTTTAGAGGGTTTAGGGTTTAGGGTTTGGGGTTTTTTTTTTTTTTTTTGGGGGTTAGGGTTTAGGGTTTAGGGGTTTGGGGTTTGGGGTTTGGGGTTTGGGGTTTGGGTTTGGGGTTTTAGGGTTTAGGGTTTGGGGTTTGGGGTTTGGGGTTTGGGGTTTGGGGTTTGGGGTTTTAGGGTTTAGGGTTTAGGGTTTAGGGTTTAGGGTTCGGGTTTCGGGTTTCGGGTTTAGGGTTTAGGGTTTCGGGTTTCGGGTTTAGGGTTTAGGGTTTAGGGTTTAGGGTTTAGGGTTTAGGGTTTAGGGTTTTTTTTTTTTTTTTTTTTTTTTTTTTTTTTTTTTTTTTTTAAATAAAAAGTTTATTTATTAACAAATAAAACCTAACGGAGGGGGACTAGACCAAGACCTCCGGAAAGGCTATATCACAATCATAACATAAAAACATAAATAAAGACTACAACAGGGCAGCCCATAATAAAGCAAAACACAGAAAATAAAAACATCGGGCGCCCGGAATACATCAGACAAACTAAATATACTGATGGGCAAGGAGAACTCTGCAGGTGAACGCCCATCAGAAAAACATGTCAACCTGAATCAGGCGGTCGCCCATAGGGTAACCCCGCCTGACTCTTCTGAGATCTGTAAAACCGACGCTGCTTGTGAGCGCGTGCGACCTGGTAATGGCAAGGACTGACAGGAAGTAGTAGGAGGAAGATCCAAATCAGCCACTCGAGAACCATTCCCAAGGTCGATGTGTAGCGAAGTAATGGGACCAGAAACTGTAGGAACAACCATCTGTGCCGGAACAGTGGAAAAAATCATCGGGTCGTTACCACTGGAACAACATCCACCAGAGAAGAGCTCGCTCCAGAACCAGACCCCTGAGCATCACCAAAAAGCCAAAACGAGAAAAAGCAGCCAAGATAGCACTATGGGTGTAACACCCCGGTTCCCTGTAACACGGCCAATCAACGCAAATTTAAAAGGCACTGACAGAGAAGAAATAACCTGATCCGGGAATAGAATACCCGGTATACCATCAACAAAGTCCGGTTTCAGGAATCTCGCCCACCAAACCACCAAACCCGGCAAAACTCTGTCTGGCTGGAGAAGGAGCAGTAAATCCCTAAAGAAGCCAAGGGATGTGCTGAGGAAGCGGAGGAAACAGAGGCCGGAATTGCATTTGCAAAAGAAACCGAAGAGTTGACCATCGGTTGACCGGCAAAAACCCGGCGACGGCGAGACAACCACCGGAGCACCACCAACCACCGGCGACGACGAGGGGGGTCACGGAACCGGTGACAAAGGTGAAGAACCGGGCTGAAACGGAGGCAATTGGACCGGAAACATTCGCCGGAGACGAACCAAACACATGATTTTGGGCGTTTCCGATCCGGCGATGAATTTTCCGAAATTGAAGGCATAGAAATCTTACCCATGGCTAGATGAGTTTGTAGTAGAGAGGAATTGCAAAAATCAGCAACCGATTCGGAGTAATTGAGTTTTGAAGCCAACGCAAATATAACTTGGGGCTGAAATTCGTAGATCTGAAATTCCCGCCGCCACCGGACTCGACGAAGCAATTGAAGATACCAATGGAAGCGCCTGGTCCTGGGCATTCCGGATCGGGGTCTTGATCGGGAGAACCAAGACGGAGCTGGCCGTAATCGGAGCCGAAAACATTCGGCGTCGCGTGAACAGTACTGACGGAACATCGCCGGACGATTTCGGGATGCAAATGAACTCCGTTTGGGCTGATTTTGGACCAGAGGATCGACTGGAGGAGACGATGAATGGGTAACAATCGTCGCCGGACGATGATCGAAGACAGGTGTGATTCCGGGCGACGGAATCTGCGCAATTTCCGGAGTTGACCGTCGATTTGGGCGAAACGACCTCGTTGGACCTGAAATCGGACACAGCCTCGTCTCGCGAGGGCGCACTGATCGTACCGGTGGCGGCCGGAAACCGGCGCCGACATGGGCGTTGGCGATTTTAAGGAAAATGGGCTTTTTGACACTATTCACAAATGAGAGAAAAAATTTTGGGCAAAATGGGGTCAGGTTAGGGTTTAGGGTTTAGGGTTTAGGGTTTAGGGTTTAGGGTTTAGGGTTTAGGGTTTAGGGTTTAGGGTTAGGGTTTAGGGTTTAGTGGTGTTTAGGGTTTTAGGGTTTAGGGTTTTTTTTTTTTTTTTTTTAAATAAAAGTTTATTTATTAACAAATAAAACCTAACGGAGGGGGACTAGACCAAGACCTCCGGAAAGGCTCTATCTAATCATAACATAAAAACATAAATAAAGACTACAACAGGGCAGCCCATAATAAAGCAAACACACAGAAAATAAAAACATCGGGGCCCCGAGAATACATCAGACAAAACTAATAATAGATGGGCAAGGAGAACTCTGCAGTGAACGCCCATCGAAAAACATGTCAACCTGAATCAGGCGGTCGCCATAGGGTAACCCCGCCGACTCTTCTGAGATCTGTATAACCGACGCTGCTGTGAGCGCCGTGCGACCTGGTAATGGCAAGGATGACAGGAAGTAGTAGGAGGAAGATCCAAATCAGCCATCGAGAACCATTCCCAAGGTCGAGTGTAGCGAAGTAATGGGACCAGAAACTGTAGGAACAACCATCTGTGCCGGAACAGTGGAAACAATCATCGGGTCTGTTACACTGGAACAACATCCACCAGAGAAGAGCTCGCTCCAGAACCCAGACCCTGAGCATCCCAACAATAACTGATGTAACAACCACAGGGATAGCAGGAGAGACTGCATCGGAGCCACACAACTGAGGCACCAATGGAACATCCTCAACAATAGCCTCTAAAACATGAGAAGAGACGGATGGGCAGGAAGATGAACCAACACCAGAATTACCACCTGGAAAGGAATCTCCTGAAATGGAGTGAAGAACGCAACTGATACTCGAAATAGGAGACTGTGGAGTAACCTGACTAGAAACTGGCGGCGCCTACGTCTCGGCTGAACCCATCCTGGCTCAGTACTCCAGAACCAGGACCATAGAAGGAACCGAGCCAGGCGGAAAACCTTGAGGCTGACCGAAGAAGGAGACCGCTGCCCTGAGCAAAAGAACGGCCACCAAGGCCTTATAACCAGAACGAGAACAACGCTGCACTGATGACCTAGCATCTTACATCCGTGCAAAAAATAGGGGACTTTTTCATAAACCACCCCCAAAGTCTGCCGGTGGCTGCCCCACCCGCCAGATCTCCCGAGAGGGAAGCACACTCAATCTCAACACAAATACGGGCAAAAGATCCCCGAGAACCATCAGCGGTGATCTCATCCACCATAACAGGGTTTCCTAAGAGCTTACCAATCTGATAAAGACACTTCTTGTCATATAAATGCAACGGTAGATCAGGAATACGAACCCAAACCGGAGCAATCGAAGACTCAGCCTCAAATTTAAACTCCGGTGTCCATTTGAAAAAGCGTATCGACACTGACCAATAGAAACTAATTCCTGAGGCCAGAACTTCAAATAATCTCTCGCTTAGAGAAAATAAGAACCAGAAATCCTCGGGGAAGAAATTTCAATGTAAATGAGGCCAAAAAGCCAAAACGAGAAAAAGCAGCCAAGATATCATATGGGGTTAACACCCGGTTCCCGTAACACGGCCAATCAACGCAATTTAAAAGGCACTGACAGAGAAGAAAACTGATCCGGGAATAGAATACCCGGATACCATCAACAAAGTCCGGTTCAGGAATCTCGCCAACCAAACACAAAACCCGGCAAAACTCTGTCTGGCTGGAGAAGGAGCAGTAACATCCCTAAAAGAAGCCAAGGGAGTTGCTGAGGAAGCGGAAACAGAGGCCGGAATTGCATTTGCAAAAGAAACCGAAGAGTTGACCATCGGGTTGACGGCAAAACCGGCGACGGCGAGACAACCACCGGAGCACCACCAACCACCGGCGACGACGGGGGTCACGGAACCGGTGACCAAAGGTGAAGAACGGGCTGAAACGGAGGCATTGACCGGAAATTCGCCGGAGAGAACCAAACACATGATTTTGGGCGTTTCGATCGGCGATGAATTTTCCGAAATTGAAGGCATAGAATCTTACCCATGGCAGAGATTGTAGTAGAGAGGAATGCAAAAATCAGCAACGATCCGGAGTATGAGTTTTGAAGCCAACGCAAATATAACTTGGGGGCTGAAATTCGTAGATCTGAAATTCCCGCCGCCCACCGGACTCCGACGAAGCAATGAAGATACACATGGAAGCGCCTGGTCCTGGGCATCGGATCGGGGTCTTGATCGGAGAACCAAGACCGGAGCTGGCCGTAATCGGAGCCGAACACATTCGGCGTCGCGGTGAACAGTACTGACGGAACATCGCGGACGTTCGGGATGCAAAATGAACTCCGTTTGGGCTGATTTTGGACCAGAGGAATCGACTGGAGGAGAGACGTTCGAATGGTGTCAACAATCGTCGCGACGATGATCGAAGACAGGTGTGATTCCGGGCGACGGAATCTGCGCAATTTCCGGAGCTTTGACGTCGATTTGGCCGGCGAAACGACTCCGTTGGACTGAAATTCGGACAGCAGCCTCGTCTCGCCGAGGCGCACTGATCGTACCGGTGGCCGGCCGGAAACGGCGCCGACATGGGGGCGATTTTTTAAGGCGAAAATGGGCTTTTTGACCTATTCACAAATGAGAGAAAAAATTTTGGGGCAAAATGGTCAGGTTTAGGTTTGGGTTTAGGTTTAGGGTGGGGTTTGGGGTTTGGGGTTTGGGTTTGGGGTTTGGGGTTTGGGGTTTGGGGTTTTGGGGTTGTGGGTTTGGGTTTTGGGTTTAGGGTTTGGGGGTTTAGGGTTTAGGGTTAGG
>NC_134561.1:0-32456 GCF_025594145.1 Primulina tabacum | reverse complement strand
CTAACCCTAAACCTAAACCCTAAACCCTAACCCTAAACCCTAAACCCTAAACCCTAAACAAACCTAACCCTAAACCTAAACCCTAAACCTCACCCTAAACCAACCCTAAACCCCAAAACATTTTCTCTCAAAGTGAATAGTGAAATAAAAAGCCAAAAAATCTCCAAATTTTCGCCTCACATGCCGGAGCCGGTTCCCGGCCGGTTCACCGGACCATCTGAACCGCCACGACGAGGCGATGCTGCTGTCAAACTTTCAAAGCAAACGGAGTCCGATTGCCCGACCAAAAGCTCATCCGAAAATCTGCAAATTCCGGCCAAAATCTCCTCTCCGGCGATTTCAACTACGTTTTTTACAAATGAGGTACCGTTGGATTCGTCTCGTCAAGGCGAGGCTACTGTGAAAATTTCAAGTCATTCAGAGTTGATTTGCCCGTCCAATTTCACCACGAAAGTTCCCGCCTGCACTGTTCACGCAGGAGCCGTCCGCGTTTTGCTCGATTCCGGTCAGTTCCGACGTCCTTTCTCCGATCCAAGCCCCGATCTGGAATGCCCGTCCTCAGACGAATAAGTTCGTCCATGGCCCGTTGCCCGAATCGTTCACATTCACCGGAAATTTTAGATCTACTCCGGCACCGCCTGTAACCCTCGTCGCGCCTGCTTCTTCTGTCATTTCCGCCGGCGTCCGAGCTCCTTTGGGAAATTCCTCTTCAGGTTATGTTCGTCCGGTCTTGGGTAATATTTCCCCACCGTCAATTGCAGGTTCACAGCCGTCGGTCGGAAACGCCCAATTTGGCGAGTTGCGGCCGAGTCAACCAACGATTTCCGTCAAATTATCTCCTGTTTTGGCCGATTCTTCTCGTTCTCTCACCGGTTCCATGCTCCTCCCTTCTTCGCCGGCCGACGGTGGTCCTCCGGTGGTACCGTTCCGGGTTGACTCGGTCGAGTCACCCATTCAACCCTTGCGGGTTGACTCGGCAGCAAGTCAATTGCCTTCTCCTAATCCCGTTGCTCCGGCAGTTGTTTTTTCCTCGCTCTGTCCCTCCTGCGGTGTCTTTCAGGGATGTTTTGCGTCGTTCATCTCCACCGTCGCAGGCTCAGAGTTTTGCTGATGTTGCTGCATCGATGGATGAGGTGCCCGCTCCGATTGTTCGAGATGGGATTCCCGGAATTTTGTTCCCGGATCAGGTTATTTCGTCCCTCTCTGCTTCTTTTAAGTTTGCTCTGGTAGGGCGTATCACTGGGAACCGGGGTTTGACTCCCAATTCTGATATATTATCTGCTTTCTCTTGTATTGGTTTGTTGGGTTCTCATACTGTTCGTTTTCTTCCTCGTGGGTATATGGTTCTCACCCTTTCCTGTGAGGAGGATTATTTGAGGTTTTGGACTCAGCCTCTTGTTTCGATTCGGTCTGTAGTGATTCGTTTTTCGAAATGGACTCCCGAATTCAAGTTTGAGGCGGATTCTCCTATTGCTCCTGTTTGGGTCAGATTTATTGATTTGCCATTGCATCTTTATGCTAAACAGAGCTTGTTTCCTATTGCTAAGATTTTAGGTAATCCAGTTAAGATTGATGAGATTACCGCTGATGGGACTAGAGGATCTTTTGCTAGAGTTTGTGTTGAGATTGATGTTCTTCAGGCTCGTCCGGAGCGTATCTGGGTGGGTTGGGGTGATCATAGTCAGGTTGTGGAGGTGGTCTATGAGCAAGTTCCCCATTATTGTTCTCATTGCCAGTTGTTGGGCCATTCACTTGATTTTTGCTCTCGTAATGGAAAGTCTTCTCGCCCGCGCCGGACCCGACCTCATGGTAAGGGTGTTGCATCGGATTCCCCGCTTCCGCCTCCTTCCGAGCAGCCTCAGGGTGTTGCGTCTGACCCGCCACAGTCCGATGATACTGATTTTATAGGACATGTTTCCAAGCGTCCCCGACGCCGACCTGTTGTGAGGAAAGATCCGGCTCGGCCCATTTCGACGAAGAATTACTATGAGATACTGCAAGATTTACCCACTGCTTCAGGTCCTGGTGAGACTTCGGGTACCGTTAAACCCCGTCCCCAAAGGTTTAAGTCCCTTCTTAGTAAGCTTGCGGCAGAGCAGAATGCTGCGGTGAGTAGTCTGTCTCACGATGATTTGGATCCGATTATCTCGTCTCAGGCCACGGATATGGTTGAGGTGGCATCTACTTCTGGAGCAGTTGTTACTGTACCTGTGGTTGTTACTGTTCCGGTTGTTGAGATTGCCCCTGCTGTTCCGGATCCTGTGGGTGATACTCCTGTTTCTACTGCTCTGCCAGAGTTTGAGATGGGTTCAGTGAGTGAAGGATGTTTATCTCTACCACTTCCGGGCCGTACGCGATCTCAGCAGCGGCGTTATTATAGGCAGAAGGCGGCTCAGGCGAGTTTGCCCTACGGGCGACCTCTTGATCCAGGCTGATTTCGTTTTCCGCATTATTGGCGGTATGTGGTGGGCGTTCACTGCAGAGTTCTCCTTGCTCACCATTTTGTCCTATTTGTCTGATGTATTCCGGGGCACTCGCTGGTTTGTTTGTATTTTGTTGTGCTTTATTCCAGGTTGCCCTGTTGTAGTATGTCTTTATTTCTGTTTTTATGTTATGATTGTGGTATAGCCTTTCCGGAGGTCTTGGTCTAGTCCCCCTCCGTTAGGTTTTATTTGTTAATAAATAAACTTTTTAGCCAAAAAAAAAAAAAAAAAAAAAAAAAAAAAAAAAAAAAAAAAAAAAAAAAAAAAAAAAAAACCCTAAACCCTAAACCCTAAACCCTAAACCCTAAACCCTAAACCCCTAAACCCTAACCCCTAAACCCTAAACCCTAACCCCTAAACCCTAAACCCTAAACCCTAAACCCTAAACCCGAAAACCGAAAAAACGCTCTCAAGAAAAAAAAAAAAAAAAATTCCAAAATTACCCCAATTTGGCACTATTCACGTCATTACCGCCGCCATGTCACCGCCGCCGGATCCCGGCCGGCGACCACCCCCATTAGAACCGCCTCTCCTCGCCGATCAACATACCAAAATCTCAGACCGATTGGATTCCGGCAACGTCCCCGATTTTCAGATCGAAATTTCGCCTGTTTTTACTTCTTCTTCGTCGCCGGCGGCCGCTGCTCTTCCCGGCACCGGAGGTACTTCTCCTGTATCGGTTTTTAGTCAGCTTTCCAGTGATACCCATGCGCGACCGGATTATTCACCTCAGCCGCCGTGTTCTTCGTTTTTGTCCTCGGCGCCACTGTTCACGTCTGCGCCGTCTGGTTTTCCTCCAAATTCCGGCCATCTCCGGCAACCTCGTTGCTAATGGAACCCCGATCTTGAATCCCCTCACCCAGACGATCAGTTTGCCTCTGGTATCAGCCCCAACGCCGTTCGTATGCGACGGCAATTTCAGATCTACGATTTTCAGTCACTGTTCACCGATCGCGACGGCTTCCTTGCTCAATTCCTCCGGCGTCGCACCTCCATTTCTCAATTCCTCCATGGCGTTTACTCCCCCTGTCATGGGCAATATCCCGGTATCTTCAATTTCTGGTTTCAGTCCGGCAATCGGAAACGCCCAATTTCCGATTTCTTCACCGTTTCCGACTACTGTGTTTACCGAGTTCACCCCTCCGCCGCCCGGTTCTGCTGGTTCCGACACCGGTTTCATGTTCGCTGCTACGTCGCCGGTCCTCGGTGGTGGTCCGGTGGGTCAGGGCCGAGTCAACTCGGTTGAGTCTCTTAGTCAAGTGTCGTGGGTCAACTCGGCAGTCACATCTGGTGCTTCTGCGGTCAATGTTAGTTCGAAAGTTGTTTCTCCTCATGTGTCTTTTAAGGACGTTTTGGCTCCCACGTCTCCTCGTACGGTGAAGAATAGCTTTGATGATGTTCTCAACTCGATGGAGGAGATTCTCGAGCCTTCTTTTTTGGATGGGAAACCGGGTATTTTATTCCCGGATAAGGTAATTTCATCCCTTATTGAGCCATTTAAATTTGCTTTGGTGGGTAAAATTTCTGGGAATCGGTCTGTGGTGCCCAATTCGATGATTTCTGTTGCCTTTGGCAAAGTGGGTTTGGTCAGACCGTTCAATTTGAAATTTTTACCCCGGGGTTTCATGGTCATTACTCTTTCTTGTGAAGAGGATTACGCACGGCTTTGGGCGCGTGGTAATATGATGGTTGGCTCACTTGGTATCCGTTTTTCTAAATGGACACCAGAATTCAAGTTTCAGGCGGAGTCGCCAGTTGCGCCAGTTTGGGCTCGACTTCCGGAATTACCTTTGCATTTATATGAGAAAAAAAAGCCTTTGTGCTATTGCCAAGCTCTTGGGAAAGCCTATCAAAGTTGATGACCACACTGCTGAGGTGTCTCGTGGGGCCTATGCTCGCGTGTGTGTGGAAATTAATGTGTTGGAGCCTCCCGTAAAGCACATTTGGGTGGGCTGGGGTGATCACACTCAAGAGATTGAGGTTGTGTATGAGAGGATCCCGGCTTATTGCACTGATTGCAAAATGCTGGGACATGCGACGAGTGTTTGTTACTCTCATGGCAAGAATCCCCGGCCGATCCGGGCTAAGTCATTTGGTCCAGTCCCTCCATCTCAGACTGCTGCTTCGGGTCCGTCATCCCAGGAGGGTGTCATTTCTGATGAGGTCCAGGGTCATCAGGACCCTAATGCTGAGACTTTTGTTGGCCCTAAGCGTCGTAGAAGGAGACGGCCTGCGCGTCGAGTTCCACCTGCTGCTGTTCCTCCTTCAGGGCAGGCTCCTTCACAGTCGAAGAGTACTTCGAATGCTTTTGATGTCCTTTCTCCTTTGCAGAAGGAGGCGCAGCTCTTTGATTCTAGTGCGTTAGTTGGTTCCACTTCTGAGTCTGGGCCCCGCTTTGGGGATGTGGGTGTTGATTTCACCGGGGGTCCTCCTTTGGAGCATGCTCCATCCGAGGGTATGGATACTGTTGGTTTGAGTTCACCCACCGTTGTTGTTTCCCCGTTGGCATTAGGTGGTGTGTCAGCCCAGTCTGGGGCTAAAGATTTGGAGGAGGAGGATGTTATTCCTTTTGTTGATTGTGTGGAAGTTTTGGGGTCTCCGCATGCTGGTATTGACACGGTGTTTTCTGAACCCGTGATTTGTTTGGAGAATCATAGTTGTCACTCGATCCCTTCTGGCCCTTCGTCCCCTGCTGATGCGTCTTCTTTGTTTACTCAGCTGGTTGATAGACAGGGTTCTCCTATTTCTGAGAGGGTTGTCCGTGAGAGGTTTGTTGAGGATCTTGACCAGGTTTTTGATAGACTTTCTGAACCGGGTGATGGCCGTGCGTCTGAGGACGGCGTCCTGGACTCAGATATGCCAGATGTTAAGAAAAAGAGGGGGAGGGATGATCCCCCTGGGTCGCTCAGGAAGCGATCGGGCATTTCTGCTGCCCGTTCATCATGAATTTCCTAATCTGGAATATCCGGGGACTCCGGGGTTCGGAGTCCCAACAGAGGCTTCATGCTTTTGTTAAGGAGAAACAGATTAAGATTTTGACTGTTTTGGAGCCGATGATTGATTTAGATCAGAGATTCATGACTCGTCGTCTTGGTTTTTCTCGAGTCATTTCGAATCTCTCTGGTCACATTTGGGTGTTTTTTGCTGCTGATGTGCAGGCTGAGTGTGTCCTTGATCATGCTCAGTTCCTTCACATTAAGGTTTCTGCCCCTTTTTTACCCACATCTGTTTTTTGTTCTTTTGTTTATGCCAGATGTGATTATATTGAGCGTCGGGACCTCTGGTCTTCCCTGCTTCACGTCAAGCCTGTTCTGGGTCCTTGGCTGGTTGGTGGGGATTTCAATGTTGTTCGTGATGCATCTGAGTGTTTGGGCACCCGTGGTGGTAGGTTGCTACCCATGGAGGAGTTCAACACTTTCATTATGGATTCTGGTTTGATTGATGCTGGTTTTGAGGGGTCTTCGTTCACTTGGACGAATAAGACCGTTTGGAAGCGGTTGGACAGGGTTATGGTTTCTGTTGATTGGGGTGATCATTTCAGCTCCATTCGAGTTGAACATCTCCCCCGTACTGTTTCTGACCACTGTCCGCTTTTGGTTACCGCTCCGGTTTTTGCCCGTGGGCCGAGCTCGTTTCGCTTCCAGCGTATGTGGCTTCGGCATCATGGTTTTTTGCAGACTGTCAGGCTCAATTGGAATTTGCCTTGCAGTCTTATTGGTATGTCGCGTCTTTTTGTCAAGTTGAAGCGTCTTAAGAATCACCTCAAGTGGTGGAATCGGGATGTTTTTGGTAACATCTTTGATAAAATCACCGAGGCTGAGAGCGCAGTTCGTTCCGCTGAGCTTGCTTGTGAGGCCGATCCTTCTGATTCGAATTGGACTGCCCTGTCCGATCGTAATGCGGATCTGGCCCGTGTCACCGCCATGGAGGCGGATTTTTGGAAACAAAAAGCTGCATGCAACTGGCTAGAGGATGGTGAGCGGAACACCAAACTCTTTCATAACATGGTTAAGAAGAAGCGTGTGGCTAATAAGATTTTCCGCATATGGGATGATGGGGTTTGCCTGACGTCTCCTGAGATGATTCAGCAGTCGGGTGCCTCATTTTTTCAGAACTTACTCACTGGGGATCCCTTTGTGCTTGATTGTCCTGATTTTTCGGGGTTTCCTTCGGTGATTTCTGATGAGGAGAATTATGGGATTACTGCTACCCCCCTCCCTTGAGGAGGTGCGTGCGACTGTTTTCTCCATTTCTCCTGACAGTGTGGCAGGCCCTGATGGCTTCTCTTCGGCGTTTTTCCAGCATTGCTGGGAGATCGTTCATCAGGATGTGTTGGATGCGGTTTTGGATTTTTTCCGAGGCTCTCCCCTGCCCCAGAGCTTTACTGCCACCACGATTACTTTGATCCCAAAAGTCGAGGGTGCTCGGGCTTGGTCGGATTTCCGTCCGATTAGCCTGTGTAATGTCACGAACAAAATCATTTCTAAGTTGTTGTACTCTCGTTTGCGGGCTATGGCGGAGAGACTCATTTCTTTGAATCAGAGTGGTTTTGTTCCGGGACGGATGATTTCTGATAACATCCTCCTTGCTCAGGAGCTCACTCATAGTCTCACTCTTCCCACTCGTGGTGGTAATGTTATTTTGAAGTTGGATATGGCTAAGGCCTATGATCGGGTCCAATGGCCTTTCCTTTTTGCTGTTTTGCGCCATTTTGGTTTCTCTGAGCAGGTTGTGGCGTTGGTCTCGGCCTGTATTTCTCATTGTCATTTCTCCGTTAATATCAATGGTTCTCTTTCGGGGTTCTTCGGTTCTACCAGGGGCCTCAGGCAGGGAGACCCATTGTCCCCCCTTCTCTTCATCTTAGGGGCGGAGTATCTTTCGCGTGGCCTTGACAGACTCTACTTGCGTCATCCTGCTTTCAGGTACCGTTCTAGTTGTGATCTTTTGATTTCCCATCTGGCCTATGCTGATGATATCATTATTTTTGCCAATGGTGGGTCTCGTGGGATGCAGCGTCTTTTAGATTTTCTGCATCACTATGAGAACTGTTCGGGACAGCTGGTGAATGCTGTCAAGAGTTCCCTGATTCTTCCTCCGCGATGCTCTGAGCGCCTTCGCTCTAGACTTTTGCGTATCACTGGCTTTGCGGAGGGGCATCTGCCGATCAAGTACCTAGGAGTTCCCTTATTTCGTGGAAATAGGACGTGTTCTCATTTTGAGCCCCTCTTACAGTCTGTTAGGAGGCGGCTGGAGGGTTGGGAGATTCGTACTCTTTCTCCGGGGAGCCGCATGACCCTCATTCGTAGCGTGCTCCTCTCGATGCCCATATATTTGTTTCAGGTTGTTCAGCCTCCGTTGGCTGTCATGGAGAAACTTGAGAGAGCCTTTAATGCCTTTCTTTGGGGGTCTAGGCCCTTGGAGAAGAAATGGCATTGGGCTCGTTGGTCTCGGGCTTGCCTCCCCGTGGAAGAGGGGGGTCTTGGCTTCCGCAGATTGAAAGATCTCGTGGATAGCTTCTCCATAAAACTGTGGTTCCGGTTCAGGCAGGGATCTTCCCTCTGGGCCAAATTTTTGATGAGGAAATATTGCCTCTTGGCGCACCCAGCTTGTGTCTCTTCTCGTGGTTTTATCTCTCCCACTTGGCGGCGTTTGCTCCAGATCAGGCCTCGTGCGGAGAGTGGTATTCGCTGGCGTGTCGGCCATGGAGATCTTTCATTTTGGGATGATTGTTGGTTCAGGGATGTTCCCCTGTCCAGTCAGACTGAGGTCTGTGGAGATCGTGGTGCCAGGGTTTCCCATTTTCTTTCGGAGGGAACCTGGGATTTTGACCTCCTTTGTTCAGTAGTTGCTCCTTCTTTTGCGGAGCAGATTGTGTTGGTCCCGATTCTCTTGGGAGAGTTGGATTCGGCTCGTTGGATTCATAGCTCCGATGGTGCTTTTTCTGTGAAGTCCGCTTGGGAGTTGATCCGTTTGCGCGCCCCGATCTCTGGCATTAATCGCCCCTGTTGGGGTAGCTGGTTGAGGCCTACGATGTCATTCTTTCTTTGGAGATTTTGGCATCAGTGGCTCCCAGTTGATGAGGTGCTTCAGCGCCGTGGCTTTGCGTTAGCGTCTCGTTGTCAGTGTTGTGATATGTCTGAGACATTCACGCATGTGTTTATTCGCAGCCCGGTGGCTCGCCCTGTTTGGCATTTTTTTGGTGCTGTCTTTGGGGTTCGTATCCCTGACACTGAGGATTTCAGGTTATTCCTTAGTGCGTGGAAGAGGGATCTGGTCTGGGCTCCAGGGGGCCATGTGAGGGAGTTTCTCCCTTTCATTATTTTGTGGTTTCTCTGGACGGCTCGGAATGATGCGAAGCACCGCTTGCTCTCCATTTCTGGAGAGACGGTGAAGTTCCAGATCTTGTCTTACCTGCGCCTCGCCCATTCTGCGCGTACTGTCAAACCCAAGCATTGGGTGGGTTATTTCCAGGTGGCGCGTTCGCTAGGGATTTCGGTTTGCTTTCACAGATATCATCGGACGGCGATTGTTCGTTGGCTTCGGCCGCCGTTCGGTTGTTTTAAGCTTAATGTGGATGGGAGTTCGAGAGGGAATCCTGGGGATTCTTCGGTTGGTGGCGTCGTTCGTGATCATTCTGGGCGGGTCTTGCTTTCGTTCAGTGAGTTCATTGGAGCTGGGTCTACTATCCGGGCGGAACTCTGGGCGGTCTGGAGGGGTCTTATCCTTTGTTCTGATCTTTCTCTTTTCCCTCTTTGGATTGAGGTTGATTCCCAGATTTCTATTCAGATCCTCCGATCTCGTCAGTGTTGTTGGGGGTTGGATCACATTATGTCTAGGATTTTGGTTCTCTTGAGGGGGCGTATGGTTCATATCTCGCACATATACAGGGAGGGTAATTCGGTGGCGGATGCTTTGGCGGCTAGGGCTCATGACCTTAGGCAGTTTACCTTAGAGTTAGGTCCTTCCTTACCCAGACACATCTCCATCCTTGCCCGTTCTGATCATTCAGGGCTTCCATACCTCAGATCCAGATATTCTTAGCCATTTGTAGCCCCTTCTTCCTTTTGGCTCTCTTTCTTTATCTATATATATGTATATTTTTTTCTTGCAGGTCTTTTGTGCTTGGAGGTTGTTTTTTATATCACATTTGAGCGGTGCAAGTTGGCCCAGACACTTGCACTCTTCATGTTTTGTTCCTTTGGATTTGGGTGGGTCCCAGCACTTTCTCCGTCGGTGCTTTTCTTTGGACCATTCCTGTTATTCGGCTGGCGCTCACTGCAGACTTCTACTTGACCGCCGCTTTCTTACTTTTATGCTCTCTTGTCGATTGTTATGGTGGCTCTGGATGATATATTTCGGTGGTCTCTTTAGCCCGGAGCCTCATTCATCTCGGGAGTTATATGGTTTCTACTTCTGCTCCGTGCATTGGTGGCTCTGGACGTTCACTATTGGTTGCCTCTTATTTCAGAGTTACAGTCATGCTTGGATTTCTGATTTTATGAGCTCCGTCAGTTGTCCCCCTCTCCTTGGGTCTTTGAGATTCTCTGACTTGAGCTGGATTACGGTCCTCCTTTTGTGTTTCGACCATTTTTGCACAGTATCTTTCCAGCTGCATATTATTTTGACGGCCAGATCGTGTATAGCTGCCCGTTCTTGGATTAGGATGTACTTTTCAGATTGGCATTACATCGACAGACGGCTCAGAGATGGGTATCATCGATGGTCTTTTGCACCTACTTCTGAGCTGGATCACTACTGTTTAGATATGTTTCGCTTTGTTTTCATATATTTAGCGCTGATCATTTGTGTTTATTTGTATTATGCATTTTACTTAGGGATTAGTTTTTGGCTTGTGTATTTGCCACCCTAGGTTTCTGTTTTTCTATTTGTATGACTAGCCTTTTGAGAGGTGTTGATTTTATCCTCCTCTCTTTGGGTTTTATCTTGTATTTTGTGTTTGATGATATATACAGGTAGGGGTCTGCCTAACCCCCCCGCTTCCGGCGGTGTTTATTATTAAAAAAAAAATTAAAAAAAAAAAAAAAAAAAACCCTAAACCCTAAACCCTAAACCCTAAACCCTAAACCCTAAACCCTAAACCCTAAACCCTAAACCCTAAACCCTAAACCCTAAACCATTCGCCCCCAAAACATTTTCTCTCAAAGTGAATAGTGAAATAAAAAGCCAAAAAATCTCCAAATTTTCGCCTCACATGCCGGAGCCGGTTCCCGGCCGGTTCACCGGACCATCTGAACCGCCACGACGAGGCGATGCTGCTGTCAAACTTTCAAAGCAAACGGAGTCCGATTGCCCGACCAAAAGCTCATCCGAAAATCTGCAAATTCCGGCCAAAATCTCCTCTCCGGCGATTTCAACTCCGTTTTTTACAAATGAGGTACCGTTGGATTCGTCTCGTCAAGGCGAGGCTACTGTGAAAATTTCAAGTCATTCAGAGTTGATTTGCCCGTCCAATTTCACCACGAAAGTTCCGCCTGCACTGTTCACGCAGGAGCCGTCCGCGTTTTGCTCGATTCCGGTCAGTTCCGACGTCCTTTCTCCGATCCAAGCCCCGATCTGGAATGCCCGTCCTCAGACGAATAAGTTCGTCCATGGCCCGTTGCCCGAATCGTTCACATTCACCGGGAATTTTAGATCTACTCCGGCACCGCCTGTAACCCTCGTCGCGCCTGCTTCTTCTGTCAATTCCGCCGGCGTCCGAGCTCCTTTGGGAAATTCCTCTTCAGGTTATGTTCGTCCGGTCTTGGGTAATATTTCCCCACCGTCAATTGCAGGTTCACAGCCGTCGGTCGGAAACGCCCAATTTGGCGAGTTGCGGCCGAGTCAACCAACGATTTCCGTCAAATTATCTCCTGTTTTGGCCGATTCTTCTCGTTCTCTCACCGGTTCCATGCTCCTCCCTTCTTCGCCGGCCGACGGTGGTCCTCCGGTGGTACCGTTCCGGGTTGACTCGGTCGAGTCACCCATTCAACCCTTGCGGGTTGACTCGGCAGCAAGTCAATTGCCTTCTCCTAATCCCGTTGCTCCGGCAGTTGTTTTTCCTCGCTCTGTCCCTCCTGCGGTGTCTTTCAGGGATGTTTTGCGTCGTTCATCTCCACCGTCGCAGGCTCAGAGTTTTGCTGATGTTGCTGCATCGATGGATGAGGTGCCCGCTCCGATTGTTCGAGATGGGATTCCCGGAATTTTGTTCCCGGATCAGGTTATTTCGTCCCTCTCTGCTTCTTTTAAGTTTGCTCTGGTAGGGCGTATCACTGGGAACCGGGGTTTGACTCCCAATTCTGATATATTATCTGCTTTCTCTTGTATTGGTTTGTTGGGTTCTCATACTGTTCGTTTTCTTCCTCGTGGGTATATGGTTCTCACCCTTTCCTGTGAGGAGGATTATTTGAGGTTTTGGACTCAGCCTCTTGTTTCGATTCGGTCTGTAGTGATTCGTTTTTCGAAATGGACTCCCGAATTCAAGTTTGAGGCGGATTCTCCTATTGCTCCTGTTTGGGTCAGATTTATTGATTTGCCATTGCATCTTTATGCTAAACAGAGCTTGTTTCCTATTGCTAAGATTTTAGGTAATCCAGTTAAGATTGATGAGATTACCGCTGATGGGACTAGAGGATCTTTTGCTAGAGTTTGTGTTGAGATTGATGTTCTTCAGGCTCGTCCGGAGCGTATCTGGGTGGGTTGGGGTGATCATAGTCAGGTTGTGGAGGTGGTCTATGAGCAAGTTCCCCATTATTGTTCTCATTGCCAGTTGTTGGGCCATTCACTTGATTTTTGCTCTCGTAATGGAAAGTCTTCTCGCCCGCGCCGGACCCGACCTCATGGTAAGGGTGTTGCATCGGATTCCCCGCTTCCGCCTCCTTCCGAGCAGCCTCAGGGTGTTGCGTCTGACCCGCCACAGTCCGATGATACTGATTTTATAGGACATGTTTCCAAGCGTCCCCGACGCCGACCTGTTGTGAGGAAAGATCCGGCTCGGCCCATTTCGACGAAGAATTACTATGAGATACTGCAAGATTTACCCACTGCTTCAGGTCCTGGTGAGACTTCGGGTACCGTTAAACCCCGTCCCCAAAGGTTTAAGTCCCTTCTTAGTAAGCTTGCGGCAGAGCAGAATGCTGCGGTGAGTAGTCTGTCTCACGATGATTTGGATCCGATTATCTCGTCTCAGGCCACGGATATGGTTGAGGTGGCATCTACTTCTGGAGCAGTTGTTACTGTACCTGTGGTTGTTACTGTTCCGGTTGTTGAGATTGCCCCTGCTGTTCCGGATCCTGTGGGTGATACTCCTGTTTCTACTGCTCTGCCAGAGTTTGAGATGGGTTCAGTGAGTGAAGGATGTTTATCTCTACCACTTCCGGGCCGTACGCGATCTCAGCAGCGGCGTTATTATAGGCAGAAGGCGGCTCAGGCGAGTTTGCCCTACGGGCGACCTCTTGATCCAGGCTGATTTCGTTTTCCGCATTATTGGCGGTATGTGGTGGGCGTTCACTGCAGAGTTCTCCTTGCTCACCATTTTGTCCTATTTGTCTGATGTATTCCGGGGCACTCGCTGGTTTGTTTGTATTTTGTTGTGCTTTATTCCAGGTTGTCCTGTTGTAGTATGTCTTTATTTCTGTTTTTATGTTATGATTGTGGTCTAGCCTTTCCGGAGGTCTTGGTCTAGTCCCCCTCCGTTAGGTTTTATTTGTTAATAAATAAACTTTTTAGCCAAAAAAAAAAATAATAAAAAAAAAAAAAAAAAAAAAAAAAAAAACCCAAAACCCTAAAAAAAAAAAAAAAAAAAAAAAAAAAAAAAAAAAAAAAAAAAAAAAAAAAAAACCCTAAACCCTAAACCCTAAACCCTAAACCCTAAACCCTAAACCCTAAACTGCGATCGCGTAAAAAGCGATCGGATCCTTCTTCCACCCGTTCCCCATGAATTGCTTAATCTGGAATATCCGGGGGCTTCGAGGTTCGGAGTCCCAGCAGAGGCTTCATGCCTTTGTGAAGGAGAAACAGATTAAGGTTTTGGCTGTTTTGGAGCCCATGATTGATCTGGATCCGAGATACATGACTCGCCGTTTGGGGTTTTCTGGAGTCATCTCTAATCTCTCCGGTCATATCTGGGTTTTTTTTGCTGCTGATGTGAGGGCGGAGTGTGTTTTTGATCATGCTCAGTTCCTTCACATCAGAGTCTCTGCCTCTTTCTTGCCGACAGAGATATTTTGTTCTTTTGTTTATGCTAGATGTGATTATGTTCAGCGTAGGGATCTTTGGGCTTCTTTGCTTTTGGTTAAGCCTGTTTTGGGTCCCTGGCTGGTTGGGGGCGATTTTAATGTCGTCAGGGATGCGTCTGAGTGCTTGGGCTCCCGTGGTGGTAGGTTGCTGCCCATGGAGGAGTTCAACACTTTTATTCTTGATTCTGGCCTGATCGATGCTGGTTTTGAGGGGTCTTCGTTCACTTGGACGAATAGGACCATTTGGAAGCGGTTGGACAGGGTCTTGGTTTCTGTTGATTGGGGAGATCATTTCAGCTCGATTCGGGTTGAACATCTCGCTCGTACTGTCTCGGATCACTGTCCGCTTTTGGTTACCGCTCCTGTTTTTGCCCGTGGGCCGAGCTCGTTTCGCTTCCAGCGTATGTGGGTTAGGCACCATGGTTTTTTGCAGACTGTGCGGCTTAATTGGAATCTGCCTTGCAGTCTGAGCGGCATGCCTCGGCTTTTTGCCAAGATGAAGCGTCTCAAGCATCACCTCCGGTGGTGGAATCGGGATGTTTTTGGTAACATCTTTGATAGACTCACTGAGGCCGAGAGGGCTGTTCGTTCAGCCGAGGCTGTGTGTGAGGCCGACCCTTCTGACGTGAATTGGACTTCGTTGTCCGATCGCAATGAGGATCTGGCCCGTATCACCGCCATGGAGGCGGATTTTTGGAAACAGAAAGCGGCTTGCCATTGGCTTGAGGATGGTGAGCGGAACACCAGACTCTTCCATAATATGGTGAGGAAAAAGCGCGTTGCGAATAAAATTTTCCGCATATGGGAGAATGGGGTCTGCCTGACGTCTCAGGATTTGATTCAGCAGTCAGGAGCCTTGTTTTTCCAGGATCTTCTTACCGGGGAGCCCTCTGCGCTCGATTGCCCTGATTTTTCGGGTTTTCCCTCGGTTATCTCTGACGTGGAGAATGATGGTTTTGCTGCGATTCCCTCTTTGGAGGAGGTCCGCGCGACCGTCTTCTCCATTCACCCTGATAGCGTTGCTGGCCCTGATGGATTTTCTTCGGCGTTCTTTCAGCATTGCTGGGAGATTGTCCATTCAGGATGTTTTTGGTGCTGTTCTTGATTTTTTTCAGGGATCTCTTATGCCTCAGGGTTTTACCGCCACCACGATCACTCTAATTCCCAAAGTCGAGGGTGCACGCGCCTGGTCGGACTTCCGTCCGATCAGTCTGTGCAATGTCACGAACAAAATCATCTCGAAGCTGTTGTACTCTCGGTTGAGGGATGTGGTGGAGAGACTTGTTTCCCCGAATCAGAGTGGCTTCGTTCCGGGTCGGATGATCTCTGATAATATTCTTCTTGCCCAGGAGCTCACTCACAGCATTACTCTCCCCACTCGTGGTGGTAATGTCATCTTGAAGTTGGATATGGCCAAGGCCTATGATAGGGTCCAGTGGCCTTTCCTTTTTCATGTTTTGAGACATTTTGGTTTTTCCGAGCGTGTTGTGGCTTTGGTCTCGGCCTGTATTTCCCATTGTCATTTCTCCGTGAACATCAATGGTTCTCTATCGGGGTTTTTTGGTTCCACCAGAGGCCTCCGGCAGGGCGATCCATTGTCTCCCCTTCTATTCATTTTGGGGGCGGAGTATCTTTCTCGTGGCCTTGACCGCCTCTACCTGCAGCATCCTGCGCTGAGGTATCGTTCTGATTGTGATATTTTGATTTCCCACCTGGCTTACGCTGATGATGTCATTATTTTCGCCAGTGGTGGGTCTCGTGGTATGCAGCGCCTTGTCGATTTTCTGCATCACTACGAGAACTGTTCGGGGCAGCGTGTGAATGCTGCCAAGAGTTCTTTGATTTTGCCTCCGAGGTGCTCTGGGCGCCTCCGCTCCCAGCTTTTGCGCATCACTGGGTTCGTCGAGGGTCATCTGCCCCTCAAGTACCTCGGAGTTCCCCTTTATCGGGGTAACCGCACATGCTCCCTTTTTGAGCCCCTCCTACAGTCTGTTCGTAGGAAGTTAGAGGGTTGGGAGATTCGGACCCTCTCCCCGGGTAGCCGCATGACCCTGATACGTAGCGTGCTCCTCTCCATGCCGATTTATCTGTTTCAGGTGGTTCAGCCACCCCTGGCTGTCATGGAGAAGCTTGAGCGGGCCTTTAATGCCTTCCTCTGGGGGTCGAGACCCTTGGAAAGGAAGTGGCACTGGGCCCGGTGGTCCCGGGCTTGCCTCCCCGTGCTTGAGGGGGGCCTTGGATTCCGCAGATTGAAAGATCTCGTGGAATGTTTTTCTATAAAATTATGGTTCCGATTTCGACAGGGCTCCTCTCTTTGGGCGAGATTCCTTTTCCGGAAATATTGTCGGCTGGATGCTCCTGCCTGTGTCCCCGCCCGTGGTTCTATATCCCCCATTTGGCGTCGTCTCCTTAGGATCCGCCCTCGTGCGGAGCCTGGCATTCGCTGGCGCGTTGGTCTTGGAGATGTATCCTTTTGGGATGACACTTGGCTCGGGGATGCTCCCTTGTCCTCCCGGTGTGTGGTCCGCGGGGGCCGTGATGTCCGGTTATCTCAGTTTTTGTCTGAGGGGTCCTGGGATTTTGATCGCCTGTGTGCGGTAGTTGCTCCTTCGGTAGCCGAGGAGATCGTTTTGATTCCTGTTCTTTCGGGAGAGCTCGATCTGGCACGCTGGATCCATAGCTCTGATGGTGCTTTTTCTGCGAGATCTGCTTGGGAGCTGATCCGTCAGCGTGCTCCGTCTGTTGATATCTTCCGCCCGTGTTGGGGGAGCTGGTTGAGGCCTACCATGTCGTTCTTTCTCTGGATATTCTGGCATCAATGGCTCCCAGTTGATGAGGTACTCCAGCGCCGGGGTTTTGCGTTAGCTTCGAGATGTCAGTGTTGTGATATGTACGAGACATTCACACACATATTCCTTCGCAGCCCGGTTGCTCGGTCTGTTTGGCGTTTCTTTGGCGCTGTTTTTCGGGTCCGTATTCCCGACACTGAGGATTTCAGTTTGTTCCTCAGTGCGTGGAAAAGAGGCTTGGTCTGGTCCCAGGGGGGCCATGTGCGGGAGTTTCTCCCCTGCATCGTTCTGTGGTTCCTCTGGACTGCGCGGAACGATGCTAAGCACCGTCATCTTTCCATCTCTGGGGAGACGGTGAAGTACCAGATTTTGTCTTACCTTCGCCTCGCCCACTCTGCGCGTATTGTCAAGCCCAGACATTGGCTGGGTGTGTTTCATGTGGCGAGATCGATGGGTATTTCGGTTGCTCTCCACAGATTACATAGGACGGCGATTGTTCGCTGGCTGCGACCGCCGTCCGGGTGCTTCAAGCTTAATGTGGATGGGAGCTCGCGTGGTTTATTAGGGGACTCTGCTGCTGGTGGCGTTGTTCGGGATGATTCCGGGAGGGCTGTGCTCTCATTCAGCGAGTTCATTGGAGCTGGGTCTTCTCTCCGGGCTGAGCTTTGGGCGGTTTGGAGGGGTCTTCTCCTTTGTTCCGATCATTCTTTTTTCCCTCTTTGGATTGAGCTTGATTCTCTGACTTCTATTCAGCTCATTCGTTCCCGTCGATGTTGCTGGGATCTTGATCACATTGTATCCAGGATTCTAGTCCTTTTGAGGGGGCGGTCTGTTCATATTTCGCATATATTCCGGGAGGGTAATTCGGTGGCAGATGCGTTGGCGGCGAGGGCCCATACCCTTAGGCACTTTACCTTAGAGTTAGGTCCTTCCCTCCCTAGGCACATTTCCACACTTGCTCGCTCGGATACATCCGGGCTTCCCTACCTGAGATATAGATCTTCTTAGCTGTTTGCAGCCCTTCCCTTCACTTGGATCCATTTCTTATGTCTTTCTATATGTATATGTATATTTTTTCTATGCAGGTACTGTTATTTCGGGGGTTTCTTTATTTCCCCGTTTTGCTAGTCTTGTGTGAGTGGGCCCAGACACTTGCACCCTCCTTGTTTTGCTCCATTGGGTTGGGGTGGGTCCCAGCACTTGCCTCGTTGGTGCTTTTCTATGGACTACCCCTGTTATCTGGCGGGCGTTCTCTGCAGGCTTCTCCTTGTCCGCCGACTTCTATTCTTATGTTTTTGCCGAGTGATATGGAGTTTCTGGATATTTTCTCTCAGTGGTTTATCTGGCCTAGAGTTCCATTCATTCACGTGACTCATGATGTGACTTTCCAGCTGTTTATTTTTTTGATTGCGGGATCCTATGCAGCTGCCCGTTCTTGGATTAGGATGTACTTTTCAGATTGGCATTACATCGACAGACGGCTCAGAGATGGGTACCATAGATGGTCTTTTGCACCTACTTCTGAGCTGGATCACTACTGTTTAGATATGTTTCGATTTGTTTACATGTATTTAGCGCTGATCACTTGTGTTTATTTGTATTATGCATTTTACTTAGGGATTAGTTTTTGGCTTGTGTATTTGCCACCCTAGGTTTCTGTTTTTTCTATTTGTATGACTAGCCTTTTGAGAGGTGTTGATTTTATCCTCCTCTCTTTAGGTTTTATCTTGTATTTTATGTTTGATGATATATACAGGTAGGGGTCTGCCTAACCCTCCCGCTTCCGGCGGTGTTTATTTCAAAAAAAAAAAAAAAAAAAAAAAAACCCTAAACCCTAAACCCTAAACCCTAAACCCTAAACCCTAAACCAGTCGGATCTTTACAGTTTAGACATGTTTCGATTTGTTTTGATGTATTTAGCGCTGCTCTTATATGTTAATTTTTATTATACGCTTTTCCTAGGGATTAGATTTTGGCACGTGTATTTGCCACCCTAGGTTTTATGTCTTTATGTTTTATGTGTTGTCAGACTCGCTTTTAGAGAGGTCTTGGTATACCTCCCCTCTCTTTAGGCCTTATCTTGTATTTCTTTTGTGTTTATATATACAGGTAGGGGTCCGCCTAATCCCCCCGCTTTCGGCGGTGTTTTATTAAAAAAAAAAAAAAAAAAAAAAAACCCTAAACCCTAAACCCTAAACCCTAAACCCTAAACCCTAAACCCTAAACCAAAAACCATTCGCCCCCAAAAAATTTTCTCTGAAAAAAACACACACTAAAAGCGTGAGAAAAAACACACTACTTTGTCACTATTCACGTTCACCTGCCGCCATGTCACCGCCGCCGGATCCTGACCGGCGACACCTACCACCAGAACCGCCTCCTCATGGAGATCATCATACTCAAAAATCAACTTCATCGGAGTCCGGCAACCCTTCCATTTTTCAGTTCGAAAAACAGGCATTTCCGTCCACTACTTCGCCGGCGCTGTTTACTGCTCCTCCCGGCGTCGGACTGCCATCAGTCGACTCGCCTCAGGCTGATGCTTCGATTGGTACAAGCCCCACACCATATAACCACGTATTTCAGTCGCAATCGACGTGCAAAGTTCCGACTGCACTGTGTATAAATTCGCCGGAGTTGCCGCCTTCGATTCCGGTGGATTCTTGCAATCTCGTTTCAATCCAAGCCCCGATCTGTGATACCCACTCTCAGACGATCCCAATCGTACCGGTTTCGTGCCCAACGCCGTTCACTGTCGCCGGCAATTTCAAATCTAATATTTCAGCGGCGGACGGTACTTTTCCGTCATCTTCTTCGTTAGATTCCGGCGCCGTTCCGGGGTATTTCTTCAATTCCTCTTCACACTATGATCGCCCAGTCATGGGTAGAGTTTTGCCTCCATCAATTTCTGGTTCCCGGCCACCGGTCGGAAACCCCCAATTTTTAGGGCAAACTCGATTTTTTTCTCAATCTTTGGTGCAATCGGCCCCTCTTTTGCCCGGTTCTAGTGGATTGAAGACCGGTTCTGTGATCTCCTCGCCGTCGCCGATCGTGGGTAACTCTCCGGTGGTCAACTCGGCGGTCAACTCGGCCGGGTCAACTCAGCGAGTTGACCGTGTTCACCCGGCAGTCAACAACTCTGGTTCGGCTTCTAAATCTGATCCTCGGGCGACTAAGACGTTTCCGGTGTCATTTAGGGATGCTCTGGCTCCTACTTCCCCTCGCTCGGGTAAGAATGGCTTTGGAGATGTAGTGAATGCTATGGATGAAATGCCCCTGCCGACTCTTAAGAATGGGAAACTGGGTATTTATTCCCGGATGAGGTAATGTCCTCTCTGACCGAGCCTTTTAAGTTTTCTTTAGTTGGGAAGATTTCTGGTAATAGATCCTTAGTCCCAAACTCGGGAATTTCTACGGCTTTTGCTCGTTTGGGATTGAAGCGATCTTTTGATTTGAGGTTCTTGCCTCGGGGTTTTCTGATCCTTTCACTTCATTGTGAGGAGGATTATGCGTTCTTTTGGACGCGTGGGCAGATGATGGTGGGCCCTCTCGGGATCCGTTTCTCCAAATGGACCCCGGAATTCAATCTTCAGGAAGAATCTCCCATCGCCCCTGTTTGGGTGCGTTTCCCGGGTTTGCCCATTCACCTGTTTAACAAGAAAAGTCTTTTTGCCCTTGCCAAGATTTTGGGCAACCCGGTGAAGATGGATGACTTTACTGCTGACTCCTCTCGGAGCGCTTTTGCTCGGGTCTGTGTGGAGTTGAATGTGTTGGAACCACCCGTTAAGCAAATTTGGGTGGGCTGGGGTGATCATACCCAGGAGATTGATGTTGTTTATGAAAAAATCCCTGGGTATTGCTTGGATTGCAAGATGTTAGGTCATTCGACCAGTGTTTGCTATTCCCATGGGAAAAATCCAAAACCTGCTCGATCCAAGCCTGCTGATCGAGGGTCGCCTCAGCCGGAGGCACCTCCTGCTCAGGCACCACCTGAGGGTGCAGCCCCTGTCATTGTCCCGGGACCACAGCCCCAGCTTCATGTCAATGGCCATGGTCCCCGGCGTAGACAGAGACGGAGGCCTGTTCGTCAGCCTCTCCCGAGGGATGATCCTCTTGCTTCGAACTCTTTTGGAGTTCTTTCTCATTTGCAGGAGACAGAGGTAGGCTCTGAGGAGCTTGGATTAGGTGTTCCTGATCCCTCTGTCGGTTTGAGTTCTCATCAGGAGGCCCCTATTTCTGGCCGCCCTGTGGTCACGGTGGCTGAGGACGATGAGAGTGTCCATTATGTGGATTGCGTGGATGACCTTGGATCTCCACGCCCGGATGTGGTGACTGTGTTTGCCACCCAGGAGGTTTGTATTGAAAATCATAGCAGTCACTCGGTCCCATCATTTCCTGCATCCCCTGCTGATGCCTCCTCTATGCTGCACGAGTTGATTGCTCGACAGGGACCCCCCATTCTTGAGATGATTCCTAGTCACATGTCGACTGATGATCCTGATCAGGATTTTGATCGACATTCTGTGTCTGGGGTTAGCTGTGGGTCTGAGTGTAGTATTCTGGACACTGACATGTCCAATCCCAGGAAAAGATCTCAGGATGATGGTCGGCGATCGCGTAAAAAGCGATCGGATCCTTCTTCCACCCGTTCCCCATGAATTGCTTAATCTGGAATATCCGGGGACTTCGAGGTTCGGAGTCCCAGCAGAGGCTGCATGCCTTTGTGAAGGAGAAACAGATTAAGGTTTTGGCTGTTTTGGAGCCCATGATTGATCTGGATCCGAGATACATGACTCGACGTTTGGGGTTTTCTGGAGTCATCTCTAATCTCTCCGGTCATATCTGGGTTTTTTTTGCTGCTGATGTGAGGGCGGAGTGTGTTTTTGATCATGCTCAGTTCCTTCACATCAGAGTCTCTGCCTCTTTCTTGCCGACAGAGATATTTGTTCTTTTGTTTATGCTAGATGTGATTATATTCAGCGTAGGGATCTTTGGGCTTCTTTGCTTTTGGTTAAGCCTGTTTTGGGTCCCTGGCTGGTTGGGGGCGATTTTAATGTCGTCAGGGATGCGTCTGAGTGCTTGGGCTCCCGTGGTGGTAGGTTGCTGCCCATGGAGGAGTTCAACACTTTTATTCTTGATTCTGGCCTGATCGATGCTGGTTTTGAGGGGTCTTCGTTCACTTGGACGAATAGGACCATTTGGAAGCGGTTGGACAGGGTCTTGGTTTCTGTTGATTGGGGAGATCATTTCAGCTCGATTCGGGTTGAACATCTCGCTCGTACTGTCTCGGATCACTGTCCGCTTTTGGTTACCGCTCCTGTTTTTGCCCGTGGGCCGAGCTCGTTTCGCTTCCAGCGTATGTGGGTTAGGCACCATGGTTTTTTGCAGACTGTGAGGCTTAATTGGAATCTGACTTGCAGTCTGAGCGGCATGCCTCGGCTTTTTGCCAAGATGAAGCGTCTCAAGCATCACCTCCGGTGGTGGAATCGGGATGTTTTTGGTAACATCTTTGATAGACTTACTGAGGCTGAGAGTGCTGTTCGTTTAGCTGAGGATGTCTGTGAGGCCAACCCTTCTGATGCGAATTGGACTTCCCTGTCTGATCGCAATGAGGATCTTGCCCGTATCACCGCCATGGAGGCGGATTTTTGGAAACAGAAAGCGGCTTGCCATTGGCTTGAGGATGGTGAGCGGAACACCAGACTCTTCCATAATATGGTGAGGAAAAAGCGCGTGGCGAATAAGATTTTCCGCATTTGGGAGAATGGGGTCTGCCTGACGTCTCAGGATTTGATTCAGCAGTCGGGAGCCTTGTTTTTCCAGGATCTTCTTACCGGGGAGCCCTCTGCGCTTGATTGCCCTGATTTTTCGGGTTTTCCCTCGGTTATATCTGCTGTGGAGAATGATGGTATTGCTGCGATTCCCTCTTTGGAGGAGGTCCGCGCGACCGTCTTCTCCATTCATCCTGATAGCGTTGCTGGCCCTGATGGCTTCTCTTCGGCGTTCTTTCAGCATTGCTGGGAGATTGTCCATCAGGATGTTTTTGGTGCTGTTCTTGATTTTTTCCAGGGTTCTCCCTTGCCTCAGGGTTTTACCGCCACCACGATCACCCTGATTCCCAAAGTCGAGGGTGCTCGCGCCTGGTCGGACTTCCGTCCGATCAGTCTGTGCAATGTCACGAATAAAATCATCTCGAAGCTGTTGTACTCTCGGTTGAGGGATGTGGTGGAGAGACTTGTTTCCCCAAATCAGAGTGGCTTCGTTCCGGGGCGGATGATATCTGATAATATTCTCCTTGCCCAAGAGCTCACTCACAGCATTACTCTCCCCACTCGTGGTGGTAATGTCATCTTGAAGTTGGATATGGCCAAGGCCTATGATAGGGTCCAGTGGCCTTTCCTTTTTGATGTTTTGAGACATTTTGGTTTTTCCGAGCGTGTTGTGGCTTTGGTCTCGGCCTGTATTTCCCATTGTCATTTCTCCGTGAACATCAATGGTTCTCTATCGGGGTTTTTTGGTTCCACCAGAGGCCTCCGGCAGGGCGATCCATTGTCTCCCCTTCTATTCATTTTGGGGGCGGAGTATCTTTCTCGTGGCCTTGACCGCCTCTACCTGCAGCATCCTGCGCTGAGGTATCGTTCTGATTGTGATATTTTGATTTCCCACCTGGCTTACGCTGATGATGTCATTATTTTCGCCAGTGGTGGGTCCTCGTGGTATGCAGCGCCTTGTCGATTTTCTGCATCACTACGAGAACTGTTCGGGGCAGCGTGTGAATGCTGCCAAGAGTTCTTTGATTTTGCCTCCGAGGTGCTCTGGGCGCCTCCGCTCCCAGCTTTTGCGCATCACTGGGTTCGCCGAGGGTCATCTGCCCCTCAAGTACCTCGGAGTTCCCCTTTATCGGGTAACCGCACATGCTCCCTTTTTGAGCCCCTCCTACAGTCTGTTCGTAGGAAGTTAGAGGGTTGGGAGATTCGGACCCTCTCCCCGGGTAGCCGCATGACCCTGATACGTAGCGTGCTCCTCTCCATGCCGATTTATCTGTTTCAGGTGGTTCAGCCACCCCTGGCTGTCATGGAGAAGCTTGAGCGGGCCTTTAATGCCTTCCTCTGGGGGTCGAGACCCTTGGAAAGGAAGTGGCACTGGGCCCGGTGGTCCCGGGCTTGCCTCCCCGTGCTTGAGGGGGGCCTTGGATTCCGCAGATTGAAAGATCTCGTGGAATGTTTTTCTATAAATTATGGTTCCGATTTCGACAGGGCTCCTCTCTTTGGGCAAGATTCCTTTTCCGGAAGTATTGTCGGCTGGATGCTCCTGCCTGTGTCCCCGCCCGTGGTTCTATATCCCCCATTTGGCGTCGTCTCCTTAGGATCCGCCCTCGTGCGGAGCCTGGCATTCGCTGGCGCGTTGGTCTTGGAGATGTATCCTTTTGGGATGACACTTGGCTCGGGGATGCTCCCTTGTCCTCCCGGTGTGTGGTCCGCGGAGGCCGTGATGTCCGGTTATCTCAGTTTTTGTCTGAGGGGTCCTGGGATTTTGATCGCCTGTGTGCGGTAGTTGCTCCTTCGGTAGCCGAGGAGATCGTTTTGATTCCTGTTCTTTCGGGAGAGCCCGATCTGGCACGCTGGATCCATAGCTCTGATGGTGCTTTTTCTGCGAGATCTGCTTGGGAGCTGATCCGTCAGCGTGCTCCGTCTTTTGATATCTTCCGCCCGTGTTGGGGGAGCTGGTTGAGGCCTACCATGTCGTTCTTTCTCTGGAGATTCTGGCATCAATGGCTCCCAGTTGATGAGGTACTCCAGCGCCGGGGTTTTGCGTTAGCTTCGAGATGTCAGTGTTGTGATATGTACGAGACATTCACACACATATTCCTTCGCAGCCCGGTTGCTCGGTCTGTTTGGCGTTTCTTTGGCGCTGTTTTTCGGGTCCGTATTCCCGACACTGAGGATTTCAGTTTGTTCCTCAGTGCGTGGAAAAGAGACTTGGTCTGGTCCCAGGGGGGCCATGTGCGGGAGTTTCTCCCCTGCATCGTTCTGTGGTTCCTCTGGACTGCGCGGAACGATGCTAAGCACCGTCATCTTCCCATCTCTGGGGAGACGGTGAAGTACCAGATTTTGTCTTACCTTCGCCTCGCCCACTCTGCGCGTATTGTCAAGCCCAGACATTGGCTGGGTGTGTTTCATGTGGCGAGATCGATGGGTATTTCGGTTGCTCTCCACAGATTACATAGGACGGCGATTGTTCGCTGGCTGCGACCGCCGTCCGGGTGCTTCAAGCTTAATGTGGATGGGAGCTCGCGTGGTTTATCAGGGGACTCTGCTGCTGGTGGCGTTGTTCGGGATGATTCCGGGAGGGCTGTGCTCTCATTCAGCGAGTTCATTGGAGCTGGGTCTTCTCTCCGGGCTGAGCTTTGGGCGGTTTGGAGGGGTCTTCTCCTTTGTTCCGATCATTCTTTTTTCCCTCTTTGGATTGAGCTTGATTCTCTGACTTCTATTCAGCTCATTCGTTCCCGTCGATGTTGCTGGGATCTTGATCACATTGTATCCAGGATTCTAGTCCTTTTGAGGGGGCGGTCTGTTCATATTTCGCATATATTCCGGGAGGGTAATTCGGTGGCAGATGCGTTGGCGGCGAGGGCCCATACCCTTAGGCACTTTACCTTAGAGTTAGGTCCTTCCCTCCCTAGGCACATTTCCACACTTGCTCGCTCGGATACATCCGGGCTTCCCTACCTGAGATATAGATCTTCTTAGCTGTTTGCAGCCCTTTCCTTCACTTGGATCCATTTCTTATGTCTTTCTATATGTATATGTATATTTTTTCTTTGCAGGTACTGTTATTTCGGGGGTTTCTTATTTCCCCGTTTTGCTAGTCTTGTGTGAGTGGGCCCAGACACTTGCACCCTCCTTGTTTTGCTCCATTGGGTTGGGGTGGGTCCCAGCACTTGCCTCGTTGGTGCTTTTCTATGGACTACCCCTGTTATCTGGCGGGCGTTCTCTGCAGGCTTCTCCTTGTTCGCCGACTTCTATTCTTATGCTTTTGCCGAGTGATATGGAGTTTCTGGATATTTTCTCTCGGTGGTTTATCTGGCCTAGAGTTCCATTCATTCACGTGACTCATGATGTGACTTTCCAGCTGTTTATTTTTTTGATTGCGGGATCCTATGCAGCTGCCCGTTCTTGGATTAGGATGTACTTTTCAGATTGGCATTACATCGACAGACGGCTCAGAGATGGGTACCATAGATGGTCTTTTGCACCTACTTCTGAGCTGGATCACTACTGTTTAGATATGTTTCGATTTGTTTACATGTATTTAGCGCTGATCACTTGTGTTTATTTGTATTATGCATTTTACTTAGGGATTAGTTTTTGGCTTGTGTATTTGCCACCCTAGGTTTCTGTTTTTTCTATTTGTATGACTAGCCTTTTGAGAGGTGTTGATTTTATCCTCCTCTCTTTAGGTTTTATCTTGTATTTTATGTTTGATGATATATACAGGTAGGGGTCTGCCTAACCCCCCCGCTTCTGGCGGTGTTTATTTCAAAAAAAAAAAAAAAAAAAAAAAAAAAAAAAACCCTAAACCCTAAACCCTAAACCAGTCGGATCTTTACAGTTTAGACATGTTTCGATTTGTTTTGATGTATTTAGCGCTGCTCTTATATGTTAATTTTTATTATACGCTTTTCCTAGGGATTAGATTTTGGCACGTGTATTTGCCACCCTAGGTTTTATGTCTTTATGTTTTATGTGTTGTCAGACTCGCTTTTAGAGAGGTCTTGGTATACCTCCCCTCTCTTTAGGCCTTATCTTGTATTTCTTTTGTGTTTATATATACAGGTAGGGGTCCGCCTAACCCCCCCGCTTTCGGCGGTGTTTTATTAAAAAAAAAAAAAAAAAAAAAAACCCTAAACCCTAAACCTTTCATAGTAAAAAAAAAAAAAAAAAAAAAAAAAAACCCTAAACCCTAAACCCTAAACCCTTTTATTTGTTAATAAATAAACTTTTGAGCTAAAAAAAAAACAAAAAACCCTAAACCCTAAACCCTAAACCCTAAACCGCCCCCAAAAAATTTCCTCTAATGTGAATAGTGCCCAAAATTCGCCAAAAAATCGCCAAAAATCGCCCCCATGTCGGCGCCGGTTTCCGGCCGGCCAATGATACCATCAGATGCGTCTCGACGAGACGAGGCTACTGTCAAAAAATCAGGTCCATCGGAGCAGGTTTGCACCGTCAATTTTACGTCCAAAGTTCCCAAAAACCCCGAAATTCCGGCGAAATCCATCGCCCCACCGTCCGTTCATCGTCCGACCATGGGTAGTATACCGTTGGAATCGTCTCTGATTGTCGATCCTACTGTCCAAAATTCAGGCCAAACGAAGTTCATTAGCACCCCGAAATCGACTGCCGAAGTTCCGCACGTACTGTTCATCGCGACGCCGGAAGTTTCAGCCCCGATTCCGGCCAGCTACGGTCTTATTTCTCCGATCAAGACCCCGATCTGGAATGCCCATGACCAGACGCCTCCAGTTATAGTTTCAATTTCATCATCGGAGTCCGGAGGCGGAGGTAATTTCAGATCTAAGAATTTCAGCCCACAAGCTATATATGCGATGGCTTCTAAACTCAATTACTCCGGATCGGTTGCTGATTTTTGCAATTCCTCTCTACTACAAACTCACCAAGTCATGGGTAAGATTTCTATGCCTTCAATTTCGGAAAATACCTTGCCGATCAAAAACGCCCAATTTGGGGTATTTCAATCGATTTCGCCGGATTTAAATGTTCAATCGGTGCCTTTGGCCGACCGAGTCTACTGGAAAGGATCCCGGATTTGTGTTTTCCACCCCTTCGCCGACCTTCTCTCAGTCGCCAGCCGGCGAATCACGAGTTGACTCGGCCGAGTCACTCGGCCGTACTCAACGAGTTGACTCGGCAGTCAACTGTTCTCTTCCGGAAGTCAAATTGGGGTTGAAAAGTGCTGTTTCGCCTGATTCTGCTCGTTTATTCAGTGATTTACTTGCTCCTGTTCTTCCTTGCCTCGGGATAAGACGTTTGCAGGTGTTGCAGAAGTAATGGATCAGTATTTTGCTCCGCAGGTTCTTGATGGAGTATCGGGTTTACACTTCCCGGATGAGGTTATGTCTAACTTGGTTGCGCCTTTTAAATTTTCTTTGATTGGTCGCATTACTGGTAATAGGAGGATCACTCCCAATAATGTTATTTTGACTGCTATTTCTCAATTAGAATTTGTGGGCTCGCCTCGAGTTCGCTTTCTTCCTCGGGGGTTCATGGCTCTAATTCTTACTTGTGAGGCGGATTTTCTGAAATTCTCGTCTCTCGGTACTCTATCTTTTGGATCAGTGTCAGTTAAGTTTTCTAAGTGGACTCCGGAATTTAATTTTGCTGAGGAATCGCCTTTTGTACCAGTTTGGGTTAGGATTCCTAATTTACCTCTACATCTTTACTCGAGACGTACTCTCTTTATGGTTACCAAGCTTTTGGGGAATCCAATTGAGATGGATGAGTTTACTGCAGATTGTTCCCGGGGTTCTTTTGCCCGTGTTTGTGTGGAGATTGATGTTTCCAAACCCCGTCCGGATAAGATTTGGGTTGGATGGGGCTCTCATGTTCTTCACTTGGATGTGGTTTATGAACGAGTTCCATTTTACTGTACTGATTGCAAGATGTTGGGTCACTCTTCCCAGCGATGTGCTCGTACTGGTTACAGGGCTTCAGGCGATCTTTCAAAAGCTCAGGGGAAGAGGCCTCAGACTTCTTCGACTACTGCTCCAGGGTCTTCGCATCAGCATCAGGGTGTTCCGCTTGGCTCGGTTCCTTCTAGTGGTCCTGGTTCTAGGAGTGCTGAGCCAGGTTGGACTCAGCAGCGACGTCGGCGTCGCCAGGCTTCGAGTCAGGTTACTCCTCAGGCTCCTGTTTCGAATAACCAGTTTGAGGTTCTTCACTCCATTTCAGGTGATTCCTTCCCTGGTGGTGATTCTGGTGTGGGTTCTTCTTCATGCCCTCCGTCCTCTTCTCTTGTTTTAGATGCAAGTCTTGAGGATGTTCCTTTGCTCCCTCAAGTTGTGGTGGCTCCGATGTCTACTCCAGATATCCCTGTGGTTGTTACTTCTGTTATTGCAGGGAAAGCTCAGGGGTATAGTTCTGGGGTGAGCTCTCCTCTGGTTGATGTAGTCCCCGTGGTTCTAGATCCGATGATGGTATCTACTGTTCCGACACAGATGGTTGTGTCTACTGCTTCTGGTTCTCTCGCTCCGTTAGAGATCAACCTTGGGAGTGGGTCTCGGGTGGCTGATTTGACTCCTTCTCCTTCTATAGCATGTCAGTCTTTGCCTTTACCAGGACGCACGAGATCTCAGAGGCGACGTTTTTACAGGATTCAAGCGGGTCAGTCGAGTTCCCCTTATGGTCGACCTCCTGATCCCGGTTGAGTTAGTTCTTCCGCATTCTCATTTTGCGGTAGCTGATGGGCGCTCACTGCAGGCTTCTCCTTGCTCATCGTTGTCTTTATTTGCTTTGCTGATATATTCCGGGTGCCCTGTTGGCCTTTGAGTGCATTTTGTAGATGAATTCTGGGTTCCTGTTGTAGTATGTCTGTATTTTGTTATGATGTGACGATTGTTCAGCCTTTTTTGCGGAGGTCTTGGTCTAGTCCCCCTCCCATCAGGCTTTCTTTGTACTGCTCTTTTGTTGTATATAAATAATAATTTCCGGAAAAAAAAAAAAAAAAAAAAAAAAAAAAAACCCTAAACCCTAAACCAAACCAAAAACCAGACCCCAGAAATGCTCTCAAAAAACACACACTAAAAGCGTGAGAAAAAACACACCACCTTTGTTACTATTCACGTCCAATTGCCACCATGCTACCGCCGCCGGATCCCGGCCGGCCACCTCCCTCACTTGAACCACCATCCTCCGGCGACCCTACCAGCAAAATCTTAGCTCAAACGGATTCCGGCAGCCCGCTCATTTTCGCGACTGAAAAAACACCTTTGATTGTTCTTGCTTCGTCGGCGCCGGCCGTCACTCCTCTCGGCGTCAGACATAGTCCAATAGTCTCGCCTCTTCCTGGTGAAGCTTTTGCCACAACTCCGCGACTTCCTTCCTCCGCCGGTGAAGAGATTTCTCCGTTTTCATCTTCGCCGGCACTGTTCACTGCCCAGGCGCAGTGTTTTTCTCAAATTCCGGCCGACTCCGGCCACCTCTGTGATAAAGGACTCCCGATCTGGAATCCCCACTCTGAGACGAAGACAATGGCACCGGAATCCGCTCCAATGGTGTTCGCATCCGTCGGCAATTTCAGATCTAAGAATGTTCTGGCGGACGGCTTGCACGCGTCATCTTCGTTTTCTAATTCCGGCGCCGTCCCGGCGTCTTTTGTCAATCAAACTTCCAGTGTTCTTCGTCCAGCCATGGGTAAGACATCTGTAGTCTCAATTTGTGATAATTCCATCGTCGCCGGAAACGCCCAAATTTCGATTTCGTCTCAATTTCCGGCTACTGTTCCCTCTGATTTGACCCCTCCGCCGTCCGGTTCTGCTTCGGCTGGTACCGGTTCTGTGTTCATCACGCCGGCGCCGTTTCACGGTGGTACTTTGGTAGGAAAGTCAACCGGAAAGTCAACAGTCAACATTTCGAAGTCAAACCCGCGAGCTCGGCCAGTCAGATCTACTATTCCAGGTACTTCTTCGGGTTTTTCTGGTCCTTTTGCTACAGTTACCCCTCCACTGTCATTTCGTGAAGTTTTGGCCCCGTCGTCCTCTCGGACGACCAAGAACAGTTTCGAAGATGTTCTTGGGTCGATGGATGAGATGCCCGCACCGTCATTTAAGGAAGGTAAGCCGGCATTCACTTCTCGGATGAGATCATCTCATCTTTATCTGCACCATTTAAGTTTGCTTTGGTCGGTAAATTTCTGGCAACCGATCGATTGTGCCCAATCATGCGATATCTACGGCTTTTGCCAATTTCGGTTTACGAGACCGTATACCTTGAAATTCTTGCCACGGGGATTCCTTGTGATTGTACTCTCTTGTGAGGAGGACTATGCCTGTCTCTGGATTAGAGGCAGTCTGTTTATTGGTCCATTGGGTATCAGACTCTCCAAGTGGACCCCGGAGTTCATTTCCAGGCGGAGTCTCCACTTGCCCCGGTTTGGGTCCGACTTCCGGAGTTACCACTCCATCTTTATGACAGAAGAGCCTTTGTGCTCTTGCGAAGCTTTTGGGCACTCCCATTAAGATTGATGATCATACAGCCGATGGGACTCGGGGGCCTTTGCTCGCATTTGTGTGGAGATCAATGTATTGGAGCCCCCTGTCCAATCCATCTGGTGTCCTGGGGTGATCATTTACAGGAGATAGAGGTCGTATATGAGAAGATCCCAGCTTATTGTACTGATTGCAAGATGTTGGGGCATGCGACCACTGTTTGTTATTCACATGGAAAGAATCCCCGTCCAGTCCGGACCAGGCCCTCTGGTACTGTTCCTCCGACTCAGGCAGATACTGTGGGCAAGACACACCAGGAGGGTGTGGCCACTGAGGTTGTTCAGGGTCCTCTGGACCCGATCCTGAGCAGTTTGTTGGCCCCAGGCTAGGAGGAGGAGGCGGGCTGCTCCTCGTGTCCCTTCTGTGAGGGCTCCTCCTGCTGGGCATGTTGTCCCGGTGGGCACTTCGAACGCTTTTGATGTCTTGTCACCTTGGCAGGCGGAGGCGGAGCGAGGTAGTGATTACATGGTTGTTGGAGACAGTCCTGATGTTGTTATTCCCTTAGGGGATGTGGATGCTGCTTTACCTGGTGATGCTCCCTTGGAGCAGATTTCTCAGTGGATGTTGGTCTTGTTTGTTCGGGCACATCCACCTTTGAGATTCTCCCTTCGGGCTCGGTTGGGTGTGCCTGCTCAGTCTACTGATCAGGTCTTTGAAGATGAGGAGTCTATTCCTTTTCAGAATTGTACGGATGAGCTGGGCTCTCCGAAAGTTGGGGTGGCTACGTTGTTTGCTGATTCTGTTATCTGTTTCGGAGAATCATAGTAGCCATTCGATTCCTTCCCTTCCTGCTTCTCCGGAGGTTTCCTCCATGGTGGAGGAACTGTTGCTAGACAGGGGCCCCCTGTTTCTGAATTCGTTGCCAGACAGGTGTCTGAGGAGGACCCCGGCACAGGGTTTGATCGACACTCCGCGTCTGGTGTTCCAGACATTGGCATGTCTGAGGTGAAGAAGAGGAAGGTGGACGATCTTGAGGATTCGTCCAAGAGGCGACAGGGTGATCCTGATGCCCATTCGTTATGAATTTCATGATCTGGAATATCAGGGGACTTCGGAATTCGGAGTCCCAGCAGAGGCTGCATGCCTTTGTGAAAGAGAAACAGGTTAAGGTTCTGGCTATTTTGGAGCCGATGATTGAGTTGGACCAGAGATTCATGATTCGCCGTTTGGGCTTTTCTAGAGTCATTTCGAATCTTTCTGGTCATATCTGGGCGTTTTTTACTGGCTGATGTGAGGGCTGAGTGTGTTTTTGATCATGCTCAGTTTCTGCACATCAAGGTCCTCTGCTCCTTTTTTGCCGACTGAGTTTTTCTGCTCTTTTGTTTATGCCAGCTGCTACTACATTGAGCGGTAGAAATCTTTGGGCTTCCCTTCTTCAGGTTAAGCCTGCTCTGGGTCCATGGCTGGTTGGGGGCGATTTTAATGTCGTCAGAGATGCTTCTGAGTGTTTGGGTACCCGTGGTGGTAGGCTTCTACCCATGGAGGAGTTCAACACTTTCATTTGGATTCTGGTCTGGTTGATGCTGGCTATGAGGGGTCTTCGTTCACTTGGGACCAATAAGACCATTTGGAAGCGGTTGGACAGGGGTATGGTTTCCGTTGATTGGGGGGATCATTTCAGCTCCATTCGAGTTGAACATCTTGCCCGTACTGTTTCTGATCA